>NW_023277053.1:90574-126691 GCF_003668045.3 Cricetulus griseus
ATTCCCAACTCATCCCCTGCTTGGAAACTTTCCCCCAGGGTGATCAAGACTGGGAGGGTACACTGCTCAGTCTCCAAGAAGAGATTGTGGATGGCCAAGACCCACAGCAGCAGCAGCTGCCAACCCTCAGCTATTAAAGCCACAACTGAGGTAACAGGAGCTGAAGGTGCAGCCTCAACCCAAGCTCCAGTTTCCACCTCAGCTGAAGCTGAGTAACAAAGGATCCTCAAAGCTCAGGTCCATCTCCTGAGGAGCTCTTTCTAAGACTCCTTCAAAACCTGGTCACCCTTATAATCCTGATGATACATCATTGCCATACCCAGGCCCACTTATCACTGCAATCAGAACCCTTGGTATATTATAGGCCAAGAATTGGTATATTATGGCCAAGAATTGGTATATCATGGAAGAGGTGGCCTTACAGGCAAGGGCCAGGATATTGCAGAATCTTAGGTAATGGGGGAATGGGTTCTCCTGTGTCCTAAGGAACTCAGGACACATCCTGGTGTTGGTGCATAGAATTCAGCAGCTCAGTCAAGCATTAGAGAATGAAGCAGTTGAAGAGCTTGGTAAAGGCACACTCAAGGTTTATGGACCTCAAATCTCAGTGTGTGTGAGACAGGGGGATCAGAAATTCATAGTAATCAGAAGTCATACAAGAGTATGAGTCCTGCCTGAGCTACAGAAACCCAATGTCTAGTTCTTCTCTCTGAGAGATTCCAAAATGTTGGGGCAAAATTTGGGGAGAAAACAAATGCAATGGATGATCTTGATTCTGGGGGATGGTTTAGTTAGTAAAGGATTTGCCACCAAACATGGGAACCTAACTTGTGTTTCCAGACCTTCATGACTGAAGTGTAATGGCGGCATGCACGTGTTGTCCTGCTATGTCCACATGTGGGCCCTAGAATGAGTGTGTCCAAAACACATATACACACAAAAAATGTGTAAAAACAAACACACACAGAAATTGTCTGTGTAGTCATGGCCATATTGGAATTGCTGTGTGTCTAAGCTGGCCTCACACTTACGGAGATATATCTGCCTCCTCCACCTCCTCCTCACACATTTTAGTACTAAAGGTATGTGCCACCTCAGCCTGGATGCTTGTTTTTTTAATGTATTGATTGTAATAAAATATTTTGAAGCAATATAATTTACCCTTTGTTTATGTTTCTCCTAGTTTCAGGGATGTATGCCAGGATTTCCCACAGAGATGGAAAAGAGGTCTGTCACTGCCTCACCAAGCCCTCTTTGTGAATTTTGTAATAATTCAGAACAGTAGTTAATCTTAATCCTCAGTGAATGTCAAGAAAATTTCCTGACAGTTGATGCATTAAACTGAGTTCTGCCCTCACAGAGGTTTCCAGAAGGAGTCAATGTTCACATGCACCTTCCATATCACTGCAGTGTTAAGTGGTGAAACACTTGGGACACAAGCTGAGGGCTCCCAGGGGTGGACTGAACTCAGTTCATTCTGTCAGAAAAATCCATCACTTTCTGTGTACTGAAACCCATTCATTGAATGACCAATCTACCAGCAGAGAAGCCAGCATCAGGCCTGTGCCTTGATGACTGTGTACAGTAAAGTGGGGACAAATGGGTCCTTGGCACATGCATTGACCTGGGGAGATAACGGAGGATCTAGATTGTCCATAAAGTGGAGCTGGTTGGTGGTAGCATCATGAATGAAAAGAGTCACAGCCAGACAGTTGTGAGACTAGTCCCACTCCATCAATAAGGGGTGACTAAGCTGGGTTTGGTGAACAATCCTTCCATGCCAGCACAAAGGATGCAGAGGCAAGAAGAACTCTGAGGTTGAGGCCAACCTGATCTATACAGTGAGATACAGCACAGCCAGGGTTTTAAAGAGAAACCCTGTGTCAAAAAAGAGTAGAACATTCTGGCCCACACCTTTAATCCCCATTCCAGAGACAGAGGAAAGCACATGCAAATCTTTGATTTTGAAGACAGCCTGGTGTTCAGAGTTTGTAGTCAGGACTACACAGAGAAACCCTGCCTCAAAAAAGGAAAAAAAAAGAGGTTTGACAGCAATCAGAAGGCAGCCTGAGCTAAGACCTTTTAACTGTGATGGTCAACAAATAGTGGAGACCACATTTTAACTGGGTTTAAGACCCAAGATTGGAGAACTGGGAGGGTGGTGCAAAAGGTTTGTTTGTGATTTAGGTCCCCACCAAAGCAGCAGTGATGAAAGCTCAATGATGAAAGCCATCCTCAAATATACCAAGACCCTGTAGGGTGAAGCTATAGACTGGTCGGGGGGATTGAGTTGGAGGGTCTGGTGGAATTATGGGAAAAGGTGGAGGACCTGGGAGGGACCTAGATGGAAAATATATTGAAGGCCAGGTCTTTGGACTAGAGTTTCAAACAGCAGCAGTGATCTGGTGATCACAGGAAAGCCTACTGATCGCCAGGGTAAGTTGGCCAGTAAGGCTTCTGGGTTGATGGTGGGGTGGGGGGATGGCTATACCATTCTGTACTACCAACAGCAATGAATAAGGATCCTTTCCACCACATCTTTACCAGCCTGAGCTGTGGTTGTTTTTCATTTTTTCGGTATTTCTGAGAAACTTACAAATCTCAAAGCAATTGTAATTTGCATTGTTCAGATGACTATAGATGTTGAAGGCTTTTTTTTGTTTGTTTCCCTTCATGAGGTCAGGTCACTCTAAATAGTCCTGGGAGTCCTGGAGCTCCCTGTGTATACCAAGTTGTGCAAGACCACTCAGATATCCTCCTGCCTCTGCCTCCTGAGTGCTCAAATTGAAGGCATGTACCACCACACCCAGAGGGTTTAAATTTTTATTTTATTTTATTCTTTGTTCATGTGATAGGGATTTTCAGTGTAGTCCTGGATGTTCTGTAACTCCTGTTTTTAAATATGCAGTCCTGAAACTTGGAGATTCTCCTGCCTCTACCTCCCCAGTGATGGGATTAAAGGTGTGTGTCACCACCCCCTGTTACAGTTGTTCTTACATTCATTTGAAAAAATTCAATGGCATCATGGGCTATAGAGCAAATTCAAGTTCATTTTAGGATACATAAGACTCTAAAAAAGGGGAAATTTCAAAAAAGTTATTTATCAATAGAGACCATTGGTCACATCTTCTAGAACAGAATTGCTCTCCCATCTCAGGGTTATAGCAAGAGCAGATGTAGGACTAATGTCCCTCAAGTTGTTAAAGAAATAGGAGAAACTGCCAAGAAAGGACTCAGAATAAATATCCAGTAAGGACAGAATATCTTCATGAGGTTCTCAGTAGCATCTAAAGAGAGTGGAAAATGCACCCTCAAGGGATCTGGGTCCATAAAGTCAGCATGGATGAGGTTTGGGACCAGAAGTTCATGGTCATTCTTAGTCATACAATGAGTTTGAAACCAGCCAGACCTTTGGAAACCTGGTGTCAGTCTTTGATTTTCCTGGAGGTATAACCCTTTCAATCAAGAGCTCTGAAGCTTGTGAAATGGCACAGGCAAAGTGCATGTCGCCTAGTTTGAGTACCTGAGTTTGATTTCCTTAAATCTACAAATATTCTCTGGCAGGATATGGACCCAATACATAAACAAAACACATGGAATAATATTTTTTCAATATATTTTTCATTTTTCCTTTATCTCGTGGAATTGAGGCCAGAATGTTTCAAAAACCTGGACAAGACCTCTGCCAAAGAGCCTCAAGTCACCCAGCTTTTTAAAATTTGAACATATACAGCCCTTGTAGATGTCAAGGAAGATTTCCAGGATTTTGTCAGAAAAGGTTTCCCAAAAAAGTAATATGTCACTTGGAGCTATTGTATTCCTGCACTGGGAGTAGCTGGAACCCCTGGAAACAAACTGAAGGTTTCTTAGCACTGATTAAGTACACTTCAGTCCCTCAAAAAAGGACACCAGAATTGTCTTCTCAATACCCAAATACCTAAGGGCATTCTATGAACAGAACCCCAGACACCATCAGGGAGCCTGGGGAAATCAATGGAGAGAAAACAGGGTCTACAGAAACCTAGGGGAGCTGGTAGAGTTTTGGGGTGGCACAAGTAGGGAGAGGGAGGTTGGAAATTGTTGCAAACAATGAGGGAAGAATCTTAGCAGCCCTTGAAAAGCAAGACGGGGATCCCAGCCAAAGGAACAGCTGAATAGGATCCCTAGAAGCAGGTTAAGTAGAAGTCCATTTTTTATATGGGCACTGACAAGTGGAGCCCCAGTTCATTCTGGGATGGAGACTCAAGAGGCCAAGGCCAATTTTCACTTGGTATTCATTTTTCACATTAATATGTCAATCAGAAAATGTTATATAAACCATGATTATTTCTTGGAGTGTCTTGTGAGTCATTCTTTTTTTTTTTAAAGATTTTATTTATTTATTACGTATACAACATTCTGCTTCCATGTATATCTGAACACCAGAAGAGGGCACCAGATCTCATAATGGATGGTTGTGAGCCACCATGTGGTTGCTGGGAATTTAACTCAGGACCTCTGGAAGAGCCGTCGGTGCTCTTAACCTCTGAGCCATTTCCCCATCCCCTGGTGAGCCACTCTTAATTCCCGCTGTCAGGAAACTGAGGCAAATAATCTCGGTGATTTGCAGGGCCAGCCTGCTCAACATACACTGATCTAGAAAACAAGAATGATTAAAGCAGCTGGCCAGTGGTTCTGCCTGCTTTTAATCGCAGCATTTGGAATTCCCGGAGATGGATGTCAGCCTGATCTTCAGAATGAATGCCAGGACAATCCTCAAAGCTATACAGAAAAACCCAGTATTGAACCCCACAAAAAGGATAATTTCATCAATGAGATTAGGTCTCCATAGTGTGCCGAAGAAACCTGAGGGCCTCAAAGTGTGTGTCAGGATGAAGGGTTTGAAGATCTTCTGTTGGGAGGAGATTTGAGTCTCCTGTTTGGTGGAGCTTTTACACCCATGTTCTTAGAGTAGAATCCAATAGACAGTGTGTCCAGGGAAAGTGCAGCAGCCTAGTCGTCTTCAGGTCAGTTGGTTTCCTGAATAAAGTGTGTATGTGATGGGAGTCTGAAGAGGGTATATGGTGGAAGAAAGAGGGCCATAGCAAAGGAAGAACCTTGGGCAGCATTGTGGAGCTGGTGTGTGTGTGTTTGGAGGATGAGGTCTACCATATGCCTTCTAGATAAAAATTGGGTCAGGTATAATCTCAGGAGCTGTTTGCAACTTTATCCCTTCAATGTGAGCACCAAGGACCAGAGAAGGGCAGGGAGAAGAGTGCTAATGAGTTCCCAAGGTGTGTGCCCAGCTAATATGTGATTGTGCACTCTTGTCTACAAGATGAGACACCTGAGCCTACCATTGTATATGAATCCTGGAGAAATTGATGGAGGTCTTGACTTTTGAATCTAGGGACTGTTGGTCTTCTTTTATCTATTGCCATTTACTACCAAGAACTCCACGGTTGGAGGAATGTAGTTGCTCCTGTTCCCATAATTTGACCAGAAATTGTTTTGGGGCTACTCATGTTTGTCCCCTTCCTTGAAAAGTCAGGCTGCAAGTTTTTCCCCATAGCTGGCGACTGCTGAGAGCCAGTCATCCTAACACTTATTATCAGAACAAAGGGCGTTTTTGCAAACTGTCACTTATTCCAGGGCTACTCCTTTTCTGGGGGAGACCTCACCTGTAACCATCCTGTGATTAACCACATCTCTAAGGTATTCTGGGTGTCCCTGGGTGTGCAGATGGCCTTGTTTAGCTGCTGCAGCTGTCAGAGCTACCCTCCTGTCTGCTTACCTCTTCCCTCATGAGTTAGCAATGGAAGCAGGCAGAGGCTGAGGCCCAGCTCCAGGATGAGATCAGCTGCCTTCCCTAATGACAGAATGCTCCCGCCATGCTCCTGCTGCCTGTTTCCTCTCCTGTCCTCACTAGGTCTCTCTATTCCTCTTGTCTGTATCTGGAGAAGATGGCCCCAAATGGGTTTGTCAGATGCCAAGTCTGTTTAAACTGCAGTGTATAAAGTCTGTATCACATGAAACTTGAATTTCACATAAATAAGTGTTTGTGAATGCTGAATAAAAGATTATTTAGTCTAACACTTCTGAAAAGTTCTGCTCATGTATCCTTGGTTGATTTTTTTTTTTTTTTTTTTTTTTGGTTTTCCGAGACAGGGTTTCTCTGTGGCTTTGGAGCCTGTCCTGGAATTAGCTCTTGTAGAGCAGGCTGGTCTCGAAATCACAGAGATCCACCTGCTTCTGCCTCCTGAGTGCTGGCACTAAAGGCGTGTGTCACCAATGCCCGGCTCTCCTTGGTTGATCTTAAAGCTGCTCTGTAACCTATAATGTCAAGTTAAAATGTACACATGGCAGTTGAAAGGTATTCATGTGTACCTAAACGTGATTTTTGTTCAGTCATTGTTTAGTTCCAAAAGTGATAAAGAACAGAGGATCTGCCGGGTATTGGTGGTGCACGCCTTTAATCCCAGCACTCGGGAGGCAAAGGCAGGGGGATCTCTGTGAGTTCGAGGCCAGCCTGGTCTCCAGAGCAAATGCCAGAATATGCTCCAAAGCTACACCTAATTTAAGTTCTTTAATATATTTTCACAAGCTTTGTGGACATTTATTACCCCAAGGTCTTGGTAGTGGGGGCATTCCAGCTCTAAACAGGAATGGTTTTTTTTATAGCCCTTTATTACATTCTGTCCAATTCTTTGGGTTGCATAGGTTTATAGTTGTATCCCGTTTTGTGCCATCATTATGATTTTGTTCTTCATATCTCTGGCTTGAGTGATTATACCACAAACCTGTGTCCTGAATTTCCTGTGCTATAAAGGGGTACAAAATGTTGTCTCACAAAGTATGCATTCATGCCTAATTCACAATTAAATTCTAGTTTTTTTCTCTATACCTACAACATTGGTTACATACCTATTATTGACCTTAAACACACTTGTTTTTTTATATATGAGCTTTTCGCCCAATAAGTCAAGAAGATGGCCATATTGTCTGTAATATTTGACTGTATTTCCATGAGTGGCATTTGAAGGGATTTATTTCACAGATATTTGTGTTTTATGTATCATCCATGATTTGACTGTAACTCAAAAGGGGGGGGGCAGTGTCTATTGCCTTCCAGAATTGTTCACATCCAGTTTGCCATGTGAACTCACTGCAATATGCATATTTTTGTCAAAAGCTGTAGGTTTTGGCAATATACTCATTTACATTCAGTATACCAGTATAAGAGTAATCTTCCTTCCAATGATGAATACTTCTGTATTAATGTGGGTATGGTAAATGTGGGTATGGTAACCAGCTGTACTACCATGCTATTGCTACCCTGTGTCTCATATGTACACAATAATATAAGTAGCAATAGCAAAAGGCAATGGCAGGAAATACATGCTTTGTGACTGCAGTGAAAAATCCAAGTATAAGTGAAAGTGCCTTCCTCAGTTTGCACCTTTATGTTAGTTTGTGGTTCAGGAGATGTAGCCAGCAGATTGTATAGTTGGCTACCCTGCTTCCTGGTGTGTCCGTTCCATTCATGTGTTTGTATATCTCCTTGCTGAACTGTGTCACCATATCCCAGACAGGGAGGATGAGGTAAATTGTTATTAATGAAATGCATAGTAGGTAGTATATTACCTTTACTTGTATGCATGTGTATCACATTTACTCAATATCCTCCAATTTGGTGATTTTTAAATCTCCTTTACCTTGATATATCCAAATGGTATTTCCTGTGCCTGGGGCTATTATTTCAGTCTTAGTTATGTCCTTTCTCTTTTTATTCCTGTAAATGCAATTATAATCACTCATTACTTTCTTATCTATAAGGGTTGGGTATTCTATTTCTGGCATTATATCTATTACTTCCTTTAAGGGTGATTTTCTATTTATTCTAGGCCTATTATTTAATTCATATACTGCTATCTCTAAGGCAAGAGTTATCTTAGTATCTCTCATAGATTCTAATTTATTTTTAAGCATTCCGTTGAATTGTTCTATGGCTCCTGCTGCTGTGGGGTTATAAGCTGTATGTAAGTCCCACATGATTCCTAAAATTTTGGGCACACTTTGTGTTTGTTGGCCTGTGAATTTTGTGCCTTGATCAGATTGTATTATATTGGGTGCTCCATATTTTGCTGCCCATGTCCATAATGTCAATATGGTGGTTCCTTGATTTGGGGGTGTAGAGGACCTGGCTAATCCCAGTCCTATATGTATATCCACCATAGTGCATGAGTATTGATTCTTATATGTTGTTATGGGTTCTATGAAGTCTATCTGCACTATGTAGTTGAAATGTAATCTGTGTCCTATCTGTCCTTTGTAATTGTGTCTGAATCTGAGATGCTGACTGGGACATCTATTACAAGTTCTTATGCTATCTTTTATATCCTTCCAGGTTACCTGTAGATTCCTTTCCTCAAACCATTGTATCATTGCCTGTGTCCCTATATGTCCTAGGGCCTCACATATTTCAGTATCTCTTCTCTAGTGATGGCTACCTCTTTTATAGGTTCTACTTTTGTCCACTCTCTTCGTAATTTTATCTTATTGTCTCCTCTTGGCACTGCTCTCCATTCTCCTCTTAATTTAACTGCTGCAGTGGCTAGCTTATCCACTATATCATTATTTTTATACATTTCCCCCTGCTTTTTAGTATGTGCATACACATGAAACACTATAATTTTCACTCTTTTTGCTATTTCACCCAATTCTTTCCAGGCCTCTTTTGACCATATGTCTTTTCCGTTTATTTTCCAATCGGTTAATCTCCATTTTCCACACCAAATTGCTATGCAATTTGCCATGCACCAAGAGTCAGTATATAGGTACATCACCTTGTAGTTGTACTTTTTGGACTATCTGGCTGCCAGCAATGCGGCTATCACTTCCGCATATTGTGCTGATATCTCAGTACCAGATTCTGTAATGACTAGTCCATCTCCTGGTCTGAAAACTGCTGCTTTCCAATGGACTTTATTGTTCCTGGTGGTGGCTGACCAATCAGTGAACCAGGCATTAACCAGGGAGGGATCGTATTCCTGCGTCCCCCAATGCCCCATTGGTACCTGTTTCTGGGGAGGGCTGGTGTTTGGGAAGGCAAAACCTTCAGGAGTCATGGGGCAGCTGGACTGTAATATCCGACTCCGACTTTGGTACCGACCCCTTTGCAGACGTAGGTACGTTCTTAAGGAATTCTGCTAGGTACCATTTCCATTGGATTACCTTTCCTTCCATGGGTAGTCCATCCCATGCCTCTCCTGATGCCTTAACCCAGTCCAGAATAGGTACAGGTGAGCGGAGAACAACCTGGTTATGTCTGAGGGTTGAATGGACTGTCCTGAAGGCTTCATAAGCCATTCAAATTGTTCTTTCAAACAACGAATATTTGCTTTCTGGCCATGGGAATCTTTTGCAATAGAATCCCACTAGGTGTGTGGCATCTCCTCTTTTTGCAAAAATATTCCAATTACCATATCCTTAAATATATAGGATATCTATTTGTATGGTGTCCTGGGGTTGCCCATAGAAAAGTTGTTTATACTGAGGTATATATTCTAATATCAATTTTACTATTTCTTCCTGTTCTTTTCCCCCAAATAAAATCCTGTGCCTTTTTAAACTATTTTATATAAAAGTTTTAATATAATTTGTAAATATGGAATATGCTGTCTCCAATATGCAAATAAGCCAATTAAATGTTGTACCTCTGTTTTATTTTTAGGTACTTTTAAATTCTTTAACTTATCTACTACTGTTTCTGGTATGCTAGGTCTCTGAATATACCACTGTACACATAGAAATTTTACTTCAGTTGTTGGTTTAGTAAGTTTATTCTGATTTATAGTCCATCCTTTAGATCTTAAATGTGTAATTAATTTATCTAGCATTCTTTCTAAAACTTGTTCATTATGTTCCATAATCAATTTATCATCTATGTAAGTTAAAATCTGTATTTGGGGGTGTATTTGCAAGTCTTGTAATGTTGTCATAAGAGTGTTATGAGCTGTTATAGGGTTATAGAGGTAAACTTGTGGCAATCACAGGAATGTATATTGCTTTCCTTACCATGGAAATGTTGTTATTTCTCTTGAATCTGGGTGCAGCGGTATGCCAAAGAACATATCTGATAAATCAATGGTAGCCATAATTTTGGTGCCCTATTTTTAATTCTTAAAAAGATATCCTCTACATCATGGTAGCTGAGGGATCTTTTCATTAATTCTTCTATAAACGACTGTAAATCTCCACTTTCCATTTGGCTTTAAAACTGGCCATACAGGGCTATTATAATTAAAAGACTGTGTTGGTTCTATAATTGCTTCCTCTAATAGGGTTTTTATCTGTACTGGTGATTTCTTCTATACCACCTTTTATAGGGTATCTCTGTATCATATACCTTAAGTTTAACTTACTGGTACTACTTTAGATGCATTCACTCCTGCTATTTCTCTCTGTCTTTTTGGTGTAAAATATTCTGAGAATTCTGTAATTATACTTATTTCTTACCCCATGTCTAACAGCCACTTGCATATCTTTAAGCCCTTGCTAGTGACTATGGGCAGGGCCACAAATGGTCTGTTATCAGTGTCTGTGTGTGTGTGCTTATCTGGAGGCTCTGTGGGCAGGAGCTCCTCTTAGTGGATTCTCCTGCCTTTGTCCTAAAAAAGGCTTTTTATATGTGTTTGTTTGTGGTTTTGTAATATTTATGGATGGTTTATTGTTAAATCTGCAGTGGGGTTTAAAATCTGGCCCAAAGTTAGATCTAAAATTTGTACTATTTCTCGGTCCATTAAATGGCCTGCCCCATTTTCCAATAATTCTTCTGAATGGTTAGAGTTTATAGATTGCCTCCTTATTGGCATTCCATTATTATTTCCTAAAGGTCTGATGTTTGGAAATCTTTTTCTTATTGGTGGTTTTGCCTTGACATTAAATGATACTACCTTTTCTATATTCATTTCCCTAAATCCTTTAAAAAATCTATTGCCTCATATTGTCTGACATACTTGTAATGATCCTACTAGGCTTATTTTTAGGTGAGGTGGGGCTCCTTTTATTAAGATCTTTCTAAATTGGGGTGTAAAAGCTGCTGCCTGTGGTGTAGCTACTTGATTATATATAAACCACAGTATGCCTACTTCTCTGCATTTTTCAATCTCCTCTGTGTAGTTGTCCTATTTTCCTGCTGTTTCAAACTGATTAAGGTCTAATGTCGGGAATGCTAGTCTCCAAGCTGCAGTTATCCAGTTTAATAGTGGGTCAATGTTTCCTCGAGAGGTATCTAATGCATGCTCTAAAGCCTCGTGGACAGAAGGATTTTCTATAATAGTTCTTAGCTTTCTCAACTCCCCTTCTGTCAGCATTACTGTCAGCCCCTCTTTCTCACAGTCTACACATATACTCAGCATCTTTCATGCCATTCTGGGCATATTCTCTTCTAACTTCTGAGATCTTCTGAGGGTTAAAGGATCTGGTTTCCTCTACCTGAGTACCTGGTTAGTATCGTGGCTGTCTGGGTTCCCCTAGAAAAGAGGTTGAGGCTTTGTGCCAGGTTCCTAATTATTGGACTTCTCTTAGTTTGTTTAGTCACTGGGAATGAAGGGGTGGATCTGGTCCCCAATCCCTTTTTGACTATGTTTAAGGCTAGCCTTTTCCCCATTAGTCTGTCCTTATCTATGTCCTGTATAATTTTCATTAATATAGCTTACGTTTCTCCTTTGGGTCTGGTATCTATTGCTGCATGGTTAGCTCCTTGAGTAGCTGATGTTTTCTTCTACCTCAGTTACCTTCATGCCTATTTTACTCTTTACTTTGTTGGCCACAGGGTGCCAATGCTCCTCAAACTCATCTCCTATTTCCTGTCCTGTCACTGGTGAAATCTTTGCCTTTTTGAATTTCTTAAATAACGTATTCATGGCCAAAAACAACTGGCTACAGTATATAAAAATTTAATTGCCTCTTTTCTCCAGTACCACTGTAAGTTTCCAATTTGTTTTGTTCCCAGTAAATTTTCAAATTGGTGATCTGCCCATTTTTCTATTTTCTTTCTTATCCACTGACGCATATGGAGGTTTCTGTTACAACCTTGCGCTCTTCCTCCAAGACTTAGACTCTTCCAAGTCCCCGAGTTGGCATCAAAGTGCATAGTAATCTTTCCATACTCGGAACATTTAGGGAGGGTGGTGTTTTGGGAAAACCTTCAATCCCTCACTTCTGCCCACACTTCCTATACTATTTCAGCTTTTGTCCTAAGTACTGCAGTTCGAGGTGATGGTACCTTGAAGGAGTCTGATAGCATCTTGGATTAGCAAGTGGGTTGGGGAGTTAAATTTGTTATTCCTCCAAGCAGTCCTAACTAAATCAATTATCCCCACCACATTCCTCAGAGACTGTTCTTATCCTGAATCCTGCCGACTATGGCAACTGTCTCGAGCACTTACCAGGTTTTGACCTGGGAGGAATGACAAACTCAGCGAGTTGGTATTGAGTTTATAAGTTTTACTTCACACTTATGTCAAAGCAACACACAAGCATAATCAAACAATCCTTAGAACCACAGATAATAGGCTCACATCAGGGAGTACCTCTCCTGAAGCAGCCTGCAGGTTGGGGCTCCAGACTTCTGTTCCTCTGGATTTAGGCCATCAGTCTCCTGAGGGCCTGGAGTCATGGAATCAGGTTCAGAAAGGGCAGCACTCAGCTTGATGGACTGGTTGTCTCAGGTTAGCAGAGGAGAGCTCCAGGACATGGGGTTGTGTTACCAGTCCAGTTCTGAGCTGGTACTTAAATAGCTTGCTAAATCTTGCTAATCACACTTTGGCACACTCCACATATTCTCACTTTTATCTACAACGGTCATGTAGTGGGCCTATGCTTCCTTTCTTTTAATCTTTCTTCAGCCAGGCCTTTGCCTGCCTGGTTGTAACCTTTGTCTTAATCTCCCTCCAGCCAGGTCTTTGCCTGCCTGGTTACAAGGCTCCTTATATTCTTCATGGCACTGTAATTTTTTTTTGGAACGGAAGAAAGTTTTATTGTAAACAATCAAATTCAACAAACACACAAATATGCACTTTTGTCAGCTTTGGTCCTATTCAGACAAGGGGGTGAAGTTTTTGTATCATAGGAAGTATTGGTCACGTAACATGGGAAGGGAAGTGGTATAAAGGCTGGTAAATATTCAACCCAGTTCACTACAGGAGGACTATGTAGTCCTGACCAAATCCTTCATTGTGTACATACATACTACCAAGTTTAAAATAAACAAAAACACAGCTAACAAAGAAATAAGGTTGGGGGAAAAAAGGGGAATCTCAGTCACTGAAGTAATAAAAATAACAAAACAAAAACAAATATGGTCAGAAAATGCTAAACACCCATAGCTAAACAGAAAACCAAGGAAACTCACTTTTTGAAGAGCCAATCAGCTAGGAAATTCCAAGACTATGAGAAATGACTGATTCCAACTGCTCATCCACCAAATAACTCCTTCATAGTACAATGACAAAACTCAGCCCAGGTAGCACATTATATGGACTGGTATCCATCTTACCTCACAATGAGTCCTTGTGATGTCACAGGCAATGGGCCAATCACAGCTAAGGAAAACCCACAGATTTCTGGTCTTCTTAATGGTTCCTCCTCTCTCTTTTTATTATGATGAGGACTTTAATAGACTTGTATAAACTCTCTAAGAATCCATATAGCCAATTGTTAGACCCCTTTGCTCAGTTTCTCTGAACAATTTTTTGCTTTAAAAAAATTAAATTAATTCTACATACCAACCTCATTTTCTTCTCCCTCCCCTCCTCCTGCTCCTCCTATCTCCCCTTTGCCCACCACCATCCACTCCTCAGAGAGCATAAGACATCCCATGGGGAGTCAACAAAGCCTGGCACATCTGGTTGAGGCAGGACCAAGCCCCTCCCCCCACATCAAGTTTGAGTAATGCATCCCACCATAGGGAATTGCCTCCAAAATGTCAGGTCATGCACCAGGGACCTGCTCCCACAGGCAGGAGCCCCACTAACAGACCAAGCCACACATTCTCACCCAAATGCAGTAGGCCTAGTTACTGTGTTCCATGTAGGCTCCCTAACTGTCTGTCTAGAGTCCCTAAGTTTTCAAGAGGTAGGGGAAACAGTGGTGATCATGATACCCCTTGCTCATATTGTCTCTCCTCCCTGTCTTCTTCTGGACTCCTGGAGCTAGGCCCAGAGTTTAGCTGTGGATATCTGCATCTGCTTTTATCAGTTACTGGATGAAGTTTCCATAATGACAATTAGAGTAGTCACTAATCTGATTATAGGAGAAGGCCAGTTCAGGCACCCTATCCACTATTGCTAGGAGTCTTAGCTGGGTTCATCCTTGTGGATTCTTAGGAATTTCCCTCGTACCAGGTTTCTTCTTAACACCATAATGGCTCTCTCTCTATCAAGATATCTCTTTCATTGCTCTCCCTGTCCATTCCCTCCCCAAGTCAACTTTCCAGTTCCTTTATGTTCTCATCCCCCATTCCTTCCCCTCTATCCCTACCACCCTCAGTTAATCCAAGAGGTCTCATCTATATATCTTTCTAAGAAAATCCATGTGTCCCTCTTAAGGTACTCCTTGTTACCTAGCTTATCTGAGGCTGGTTATCTTTTGCATTATAGCCAATATCCATTTATGAGTAGTACACACTGTGTTTGTAATTCTGGGTCTCTGTTACCTCACTCAAGATGTGTTTTTCTAATTCTATCCATTCACCTGAGAATTTCATGATGTTATTTTCTGACCCACTATATTTTAGTTTATAGTTGATTGTTGCAATTGGCCTGGATAAATGAAGAATTTAGCAGTCCAGACCATAAGAGAATACCAAAAATTGAGAAATCTGAAGCAAGAAGTAGTTTCATGTACATAAGGAAGTAAAAGTAGACTCTTGTGACTGCACCTAAAAGTAAAGGTGAGGATCACTTAAAATGCACAGCATAAGACACAGTGTGCTATGTTACTAAAAATCATGAATTAACACCGAGGTGTTGCAAGGTAAAAAAAAAAAAAGGAGAAAAAAATGTATGGCCAAGCCAAACATCTAGTCTCCTTTGGTAGGAGAATGAAGTGACCCAGTATAAAAGCAGGAGAAACTCTTTATAGCAAGTGAGGAAGTGATTACAAAAGCAGAGTTTTTTAGTTAGTAATTTAGTTCCCTATCAGCCAGTTCTCATAATATACCATGGGACATTTTATGGTCAGCCAGTTCTCATGACATACCATGAAGCAATTTATGGCCTGTGAACCCCAAGATTATAGAGGGTTAACAAGTCAAAAACTCAAGTTGACCATTAGGTGAGGACAAGATTAAAAAAAAAGCTATAAAGAATCATACAGAAATGCATAAATGTCTAACATTGTTTAGCTAAAAATCAAACAAAAATTAAAAAACAACTGGAGTCAGCTGTCCCTGAACACACAATTTTGTGATATTTGATCTAAATTTTCAAATGACTGAGCTTTAGGATCACACTATTGACAGGGCTTTAACAGTAATGCTAGACAGGATCAGAAGGCATGTCGGCAGCACCCACACCCTATTCTAGAAAATTAACTCACTAGGATTTTGGGGAGTGTGGTGTAAAGGATATGTTTATTATGCACTTTTCTTGTTACTGGTTTAGAATTTTGTCAGTTGCCATGTAGGATGATTTCTTCTCAATTGTCTGTCTCTCTCATCTAGTTACCACTATTTCAAGGTCACCAAATGCTTTCTCCACTGCTTTCTTTCTTAACAGTGCTAGCATTCACACAATGAAGAGGGGGAAATAATCATATACTATTTTTTCTAAATTCATATAAAGATTGTACTCACCTTCATCACATTTCTAGGGCTGCCATCTATAGGAATTCTAGATTTAAGAATCTGTGGATATAGCAAGGTCTTAATTTCAACTGTAGCAGTAATGACCAAATGTTAGGTTTTGTGATATGGGGCAGAATATAAGATGTTACAAGATTTTAAACAGGACTGGTGCAGACAATGAAATTCTCAGTTTTATTAATTTCACTAGGGTATAATTAGAGTATACACTAAAGCAGTGAAACTTTACTATTTTTTCATCAAGGTTCTCATCCATCAATATTGCCAACCTGACTTAAGGTAATTGTTTCAGTCTATGGTGGGAGAGCAAACACTGAAAGTACTAAGAGAGTTCTCATGCCTAAACAAATGTTTTAAATTCTGGAAGCAAAGGGAAATAGACCGGCTGATGTTAATCTTGCCTCACAAATTTGACTTAGGCTGACTCTGCTCATTTTTAATTCCAAAGTCAACAAATATAATTGGAAGCATGGTTGTGGTTATTTTGAACATGTGTGACTTAGGGGAAACATCGATACTCAGCAAAATAAAAAATTATCTAAAACAATCATGATTCTTACATCTGTAATTTAAAAAATGAACAATTTGAAAGTTTTCCCTTTTCACTACATAGCAAAAGAGAATTTAGTCACAGATAAGTATAGATGATGTCATTAACACCCCTGAACACAAGAATCAAAAATCATTAATGGAAGGGGAAAGTTCCCAAGTATTTTGATCAGAAAATTAATCACCTAAAATAAGAAATTAAGTTGATGATTCTTTGCATTATGAGCCAAATAGCCTTACCACGATCAAATTATTGGTCCAAAATAGAGCCTTCCTCTGCTCCCCAGGTCAATGGATGTGCCAAGGACTCATTTCTTAGCATAGAAATCATTTTAAGATTCCCTCCACTTAGATGAACAGACATTTGTGACATTCCTGATGAACTTGCTAGGAATCGAATTACAAGCTTCAAGTTCAACAAGCCCACTGTTCTTTTGTTCTGTGCATACGATTTTTTGCCAGTACTTGTGTGTACAAGATGGGCATGCTTAAGACCACAGGAGATGAGAAGATGGACTCTACCCATGGTATCTACCCATGGACCGGGCTTCCAAATAAATTGTTGTAAGCCAGCTACTGGGAGCTATGAACTGAAGCACCCTTTCATGTTAAAGAATTTGTCTGACTCACTGAGACTTCTCTCCTAACCCAGAGAATTAAGTCTTACAAACTGGAATCACCAATACTGGCATTTTATCATTATTATTGTTGTTTTTTGTGTCAGGGTTTCTCTTTTTAGCTTTGGAGCCTCTCCTGGCACTCACTCTATAGACTAGATTGTCCAAGAGACAGGGACAAGATGGACTTCCTGCTGACTTCCACATTTTAAGATAAATGGTGTGTGTCACTGCCACACATCCTACTCACTTGTTTCTTTAACTTTTGGTGTTTTGAAATGCAAAGTAGTAAGATACACTTTAAGTTTTACTCTAAAACCATTTTATTTAATGAAAATGATAACTGATGAGAAGTTAGTTGTGTCAACTTTACAGTATCGCAGACCTTAAGTACACATCTGGAATCTCCTCATTCAGGATGCATGAAACCTATTACCACCACCTGTGGTACAGCCTGGGCTCTATGGGAAAACACTACATAGTTACTTCATTTACCTCAAAAATTGACCCAATTTAGTTGCAAAAAGAAAACACTGAGCCAGTCAGCAATCACACACAGCTTTACTCCCAGTACTCAGGAGGCCGAGGCAGGAAGACCTCAGTCAGTTCAAGGTCAACCTGGACTACATAGTGTGCTCAACAACAGAGAAACCCTGTCTCCAAATACAAAAACAAAAATTATAAGAAAGAAAATGAAAGCATAGAGAAAAGAAAACTCCACATTGATTTTTTCCATTTTTAATTCTTCTCTCATATGTATCCTCATTGCAGCTTCATCTCCCTTGGCTCCTCCTTGTCACTTGTCCCCACCTCACCTCTGTTTCTGATCATCTCCTCCTCTATTTACCTGCAGAAAATAACTGGCCTCACAGTAACAATAACCAAACTTGGCATTACACAATTCAGTGAGACTGGCCACAAGCAGTCTTATCAAGGAAGTGTGAGGCATCATACCATGAAGAAAGGGGTTCCCAAAAGCTAGCAAATGAGTCAGAGACAGCCCCACTTCCACAGTTAGAAGTTCCACAATATACCAAGTTACAGAACCCTAACACATATTCAGAGGACTTATTCAGTTCCTCTAAAATTTTTCATGTGCATTGTTTTGTCTGTATTTGTGTCTGGATGAACATGCCAGATCCCTGGAACTAGAGTATTACTTAGCAGTGAGCAATGTGACTGCTTGGAATTGAATTCAGGTCCATTAGAAGTGGATGCAGTCCTCTTATCTTCTAAGCCATCTCTCTATACACAGACATTTTCAATTTTATACAGTGTCACTGATTGTCAGTTCAGTCTCTGTGATCCCCTATGAGACCTGGTTATTTCATTCTGGGGGCCATGTTCTCATGGTGTCTTAGAACCCTCTGGCTGCTAGAATCATTTGCCCCACTTCACCAGGATTTCTAGGTGGAATTTCTTTCACATTGTTGTCAAACTCTGTTACCTATTAGAATCCCAACAGTCATGGGATTCTAATAGCAAGCAGTTCATGGAAAATTCATCCCAGTCCTTGGCAACATTGATTTAGTTCCAGTGTCAAAATAAAGGAATTCATGTCAGTGTTGTGTTGGCATGTGCCTGCAGCGTCTACATTCTGGGAGGAGGTGGGAGGAGTGCTAGGAGCATCTGCACAGCCCCTCTGTGTAAATGAGAAAATAAAACTTCATGTATAACACACTTCCGTTGGCAGGTGCCCAAACTCTTGCTCTGTTCCTGGGGTGGTTCTTCGGGCTTAAGGTGTGAAGGGAGCAGGCACCCAAGAATGCAATACTCCAACAACCTCATTTCAGTTACTGTGGGATCCCCCCTCCCCCCATGATCACTTGAACCAGGCATCAAAGCATGCTTGCTGCAAGAAATCCACTTTAAATCACTAAATGGTGGATGTCTGAACATTGCCAGCTTCGTTTGGGGAAAAAGCATGTAGAGCCAGATGGGAAGTTGGGAGACCCTTTTTGTGTCTGGGACAAGTCTGTTACCATCCCTAAAGACTGTCTTGCTTCTCTCTTTGGACTAGATGCTCTGGAGGATGTGAGGGGCTGTCACAGGGGCCATGTGGTAAGATCAAACCAAAGTAAGACCATGTCCCAAACATGTTCAGCGTTTCCCCTTCCCTCTTGGCTACCTCACCACCCTAAATCACCAATTTCCTACCTAACAAGTCCACTTTTGGTATCAACCAAATCAACCTAAGAAGACAGGGAGATGGGGAGGGCAGTCACTGACCATCTGCTTGCCCTGCAGTCTATGAACGATACAGACTAAGAATAGCAAGGGGGATGGAAATGAAACAACAACCAGGAGGCCTCGCGAAGTACGAGAGGGAGGCCCTGATTTTTCTCCCATTAACGGAATCTTGGCTCCCATATTTTGTTTTTAAAGAAATAAAGGTTTTCTTAAAAGGTTCCATTTTTTAGTTATTATTTCTCTCCTTGATAAAACAGAGGCAATATCTTAAACAATAGCACCACTGGTGGGAAACTCCAACTAAGGCTCTGTTTCACCACAGGAGGAGAGGGAGGGGTGCCCACAGTCCATCTGGTTAGTGGGACACTGCTGTTTAGTCCCAATGGTCCAAGCTCTGCTAGATCTTAATATTTCAAGGTCAGAGATCAGAACCCAGAAAGGTCCTGGACTAGGGGCCCCTCTGGGTTATCCACTCCTCCCCTGGGTCCAGCCCCCACCTTCCCCATAGGGCCAGTTCTCCACAGAACTCCTAAAGAGTTACTGGCTCGTGTTGTAAGAAATTATCAAAAATAACTTTCTCATTTTTCTTTTCATTAAAAAAATAAAATATTCAAGACTATCAGCTTCTCTTTTGCTCTTCTTTTTTATATAAAATATCAGCAAGTCGCAAAAAAAAATCAAAAAGAAAAAAACAAAAATTAAGAACTGGTGTTTAGGGAACAAAAGGAAATCATTGCTGAGGTAATGTCACACCTTGAGGTAGTTCACTTCACACAGCACTGCCTGACTCCGCCCACACATCATGGTTGCTTAGTCACTGTTGTCCTTGCAATGTCAGGAAGAGGGGAACTCTGTGCATGGGCTTTCCCACATGCAGAGAGAGGCGGTCCTTTCTTCCCAGCACACTTGATAGTATTGTCCAGGGTAGCTAAAGTGCATCACCTGGCTAAATGAATTACAATCAATCTGTACACTATTAGGAGGGGAGTCCTAGCCTCACTGAACTGATGGCCACTGTCCTCCATAAGGGCTAAACTTCCAGCAGGATCTTATTGAACCTGTCAAATTAATAAATTAAGTGTGTTCACCCCTTTGTGCATAATGCTGCTGGTATTCTGAAGTTTCCAGGCATGCCTTTTATAATGGCAATTCATGGAGGCATAGGCAGTCAGTTAAATACTCCTCTAAAGTAAAAACAGAAGCAATGTTCTCCAATTTACTACGTTTGACAGATGATGAAACTCGAAGCTTTATCAGGAGCCCAGGGTTGGGTTGTTAGGTCGCACAACAAGGAAACAGTGCTGTGGCAGGAAATACAACACGATGCCTGCCTCAGCCCTTATAAGAGCAGATGGGTTGGAGTGAGAGCACATTTGGGCCACTCAACTCCTCCATGGAACTGAGACATTATCAGAGGGAGCTTACACCCCCTTTCCCGGAGCTCATATATCCAATCATTAAAAAAATATAAAATCTGCCTGAGAATGATAGGAATCAGGGACACTGGTCAGCCCTCACCCTGCTGAGCATGAGGTACCACCCACGTGTACCAGGGCACAAAAGAACCCACAGAGTTAGATGGACATAATGGTATTAGGGAGTCTTGGTGGGGAAGTTCCAGCTGACCAAAAGAAATTTCTGTTGTGCCAATTTTTCTAGATGGTGATCTACAATAGCTCACCCATGAGGGCAAGCTGTTTTTTTCCTTTTTGTGATGCCAAGGATGGAACCCAGGGCCTTGAACATGCCAGGCAAGGACTCTGACCATTGGGCTCTATCCTCAGCCGAGGGCTCCTTTTAAACGTGGGTTACTGTATATTTTTTATTATCTCTCTCCTTTCTATCTTGCTGTTCCCATTGGTATGTTGAGGAAGAATCAGGATTAAAGCACTGATGACAGGTGTTCTCCATAGAGTTAATATTGTAAACAAAGCTGTGGCCCAGCCACCCCCCCACCCTTCATAGTCACAAGACTAAAAACAGTGTAAATGAATACAGGAAGTTGTAAGGTATTGGTCAAGACATTAAGAATGGGAGGAATTTATCAATTAACCAAGAAGTCAGGTTAGAAAGATTCTAGGGTCAAGAAACTAACTATCCTTTGAGGTTTATAAAACCTGAAGGAAATTTTATTTCTCTTCCCCACTGGGATCTGACCCATCTTTCTGATGGAGACTGGAGAACTTCCTCAAAAACAATCCACGTTTAAAAGCAACCCAAGGTATAACTGCAATGGTGACATTCCAAGGGGTGCGCCATGGTGGCCACGTGGCTGAATTAATTGGGGACGAGAGATCAGGGTTCCTCACTGGAACATTTTTCTCAAGACAGTTGACAAGCCTGATCTCCAGCCAGACCCAAAAGCCTGATTCCCACTCATTCTCAGGCCTGCTGGGAAGAGCACACTGCTCTTCTGCCCTCCAGTTCTGCGTTCTGCCTGCTGATCTGGAGCCAATGGGACAGGAAGGGGCTGTCACTTCCTCCGTGCCTGGGCGTGGTTGCTCTGTCCCTTCTGGTGCTGTTGCTTAACCTGAGCCAGGATGTCTCGGATCTTCCGCTGAGCCATCTGGCTGGCATAGAAATGCCCGATGATCTTAACAATGACTTGGTCATTCTCATCCGGAATCTGGTCTCTTGGCACCAGCACCTCAGCAGCAGTCAATTTCTGCAGCTCATTTACCTTTTTGCCACCTTTGCCAATGACCCGGCCAGCTGCTGAAGCTGGCACCCGTATGTGGTGCCTCCTTAGGACCAAAGAAATTCTCTTCTTTTAGTTTGTCATAGATTCTTCCCTGAGCCTTGAACTGTGCCTCTGGGGGTCCAGTAATGATAACCATTCGAACTTTGGAGTCAGGTGTTTCCGGTGGTGCGATCTTGATGGAGGCACTGGTGAACCGTGAGAGTTGTTTTATGTGCTGCCCCTTCTTGCCGATGATGGCGCCCACAGCCTGGGCAGGGATGAACACCTGTACCATCTCCTGCTCAGTAGCCTGCTTGAAGGAGCTATAGGGAGCAGCCCCAGTGACACTGCTGGGAGGTGGAGGGACAGCACTGGATGACGCTGGGAAGAGACCCACAGAAGCCAGGTTGAGACCAGGGATGAGGTGAGACTGCAAGCTCATGGCAGCTACATCATTCTCGTAGGCGTCTCGAACTTTCTTCATGATCTCTTGCTCAGCCCTGCAGCAATTCTCAATGGCCCCCTTCACAGTGATGGTCCTCTCAGGGTTTTAGAGGGTGAGATGCTGGAGCGATGAGATGGTGATCTTTGTCTCCGTATCCTGCTCAAACTTCTTCAAGTTCCTCCCTTCCTTTCCAATGAGTCGCCCCACAAAGCTATTATGGGCCAGGATCTTCAGGGGAACCTCGTGAGCGGTTTTGGTGTCCTTTGCCTCCTTGTGCATTATCTCCAAGATCATCTTGCATGCTGAGGAGCAGCCTTCAGGTGTTGAATGCACACTGATGGCCTTCTCCGCAGCTCCAGCATTCTCCTTCCTGTGCACCTCTATCTTGGACTGGGTCTGTTTTGTGATGTTGCGGATGGTTGCACCCTCCTTGCCAATGATAGCACCTACATACTGCGTAGTCACCAGGAGCCTGAGGGGGATGTCTACTTGCTGCTGCTTGGCTGGGGGCCCTGCTGCCACAGGTGATTCTTGCAGAGGCTGGCCCCGAAAGCCAAAGCCACCACGGCGCCCATTCTCAGGACCCTGAGCTAACTGCTCATCAGATATGTATGAGAACTTCAGGGCATGGTTCTCCAGTTGATGGCCATTTAGCTTCATAATGGCTTGCCTCGTCTGCTCCCTGTTGGAGTAGGTGACGTTGACCACTGCGGTCTCACTTTCTGTGTTCACTTGCTCACAGTTCTCCACTGTACCATACTGGGCCAGCAGGCTGTCCAGCACTTCCCATCGGAGCTGGGGTGGAATATTCCGAATCTGAATTTTCAGACTCATTTGTTTTTTGGGGACCGAGTTTTCAATCTCTAGGTATTTTCCTTGTAGCTCTACTTTCCCTAAGATTAAAAAAAAAAAAATGAATGAGGGAACAAGAGTGGGGGATGAGGAGGAAGGGAGGGTAAGGAACATTAGCTAAATTCAAGAGTTTGAGGAGCATCTTAGGAATCCAGGCACAAGCTGCTTAAGCCTTTGGAGGGGGGTTGGGGGAAGGTTGCTCCAGGCATGGTAGAACCTGTAAATTCGTTTGTCTCAAAGTTTCGTTTTAGTTCCACTAATCTAATCTCGTGGGCTAGTTGCAGGGACTGCTCCCAGGGCCAGATTTAGGAAAGGTGTGATAGCATTTGTGTGGTTAGCAAGCAGCTTCTGCGCCTGCCAGAAGTAGGAAGGAGCCAGGGGAAAGGATCAACCCGTTTCTTCGAGTCGGGTGGGAGTAGAGCATTAAAGTTTATTTTCCTGCTGAGCCACGGAGAAGAGCTCCAGCAACAAGACATCACCTGTTCGGGCCAGAGGGCTAACGGAGGGCCCGGGGGTCGCGGTGCAGCATGGCCAGGTGGGGAGAGTCCCTTGGGGCAACCAGGAGCCTCTAGGCAAAGCTTTGGCATCTAGGGAAGCAGCATTTCGACCCGGTGCTACAGTGCCACCTGGCTCACACCCCACTCAAAAATCAAAATGGCTCAAGCCCCAGGCCTTGGGCGGGAGGCAGGAGGCGGGAGCCCCTTCCTCCCATGTCCTGTCTCAGGGCAAGTGCCCAGGAAGAGAGCAGGAAGACACAAAGTGCAGGAGCACCCCTCCTGGGAAGGCCTAGGTGTGAGAGCATGGGCCTGGGTGGGTGCTGCAGCAGGGTGCCCTCCCAGCGGAGGGGTGGGGGCACCGGGGAGACCACGCCTAGATCCGGACCCTGGGGCCCGGGAGACACCCACCCCCACCCAGACTAAATATTCTTAATCAATAAAAACCACCACTTGATTACTTCTCTCTCATTCCTCAGTTCAGTATGGACAGAATCCTGTCTTCACCCACCTTATCACTAACCCAGAGCCCAACTATATTGAAGTTCTACTCCAAGGACATGACCTTAAATTTATATCTACCAAGAACCCACACATATTATCCCCAACATTAGGCAGACCCCCACCATGTAGCCTCCCTCATTCTGCCGGCCCACCCTAAGGAACACTGGCCAGGACAGGATATCTTTCTCTATTGCGAATATTTATTCAGTGATGATTTGGTTTAAGAATAGAAAACTAACAGAGGCTTGAAGGTATCCTCTTTCGTATGCTGACCACATGGAATTCCTGGACAAACATATTTGTCTTTCAACGGGCACTGACCATCTCACAATTTGTGTCTACTCAGCTAGTTGCCCAGTAATCTTCCTCTTTTACTCTACTTCAAACCGTAATTCATTTTCTTATTTTAAATAGAGACAGAGTCTCTCTCTATAGGCCTGTGAGGATCTCAGTAGAGAAACCAGGAACACTTACAACTCACTGAGTTTCCCCTATCATCTGTCTCCTGTGTGTTGGGAGGGAAAATGTGGTACATATTGGCACCAAGATTCTCCCTTTTAAATGGGGATGAGCCTTCTCTGCCTTAGACAATCCTGGGAGACATTCTTGTCTTACATGTTACCAACACTCTGCCCTCTCTATTTGCGCCATCTGGAGCCTCACTCAGGTCCACAATGTTATGGGAAATACCTTTGGGAATTCCTCCAACAATGTTGTTGTTGTGCTGGGTATTAAAGGGCAGTAGATAAAAGAAGACCAAGAGTCCCTAAATTAAAAGTCAAGACCTCCACCAATTTCTCCAGGATTCATATACAATGGTGGGCTAAGAACTCTCACTTTGTAGACAAGAGAGCACAATCACATATTAGCTGGGCACATAGCTTGGGGACTGACCAGCACTATTCTTTGTTCTGCCACAATCCCTGCACTTCTCTGGTCCTTGGTGCTCACACTGAAGAGATAAACTTGCAAATAGCTCCTGAGGTGAGACTTGACCCAATTTCTATCTGGAAGGCATATAGTATACCTCATCCTCCAAACACATACACCAGCTGCAGAATACTGCCCAAGACTCTTCTTCCCCAATGGCCCTCATTCTTCCACCAAGGTCCCCTGAACTCACACCCACCACATACACACTTTCTTCAGCGCTCATTTTAAGACTACTAGGTTGTTGCATTTTTCCTGGACACATTGTTTATTGCATTCTACTATAAGATCATGGGCTGAAATGGCTCCACCAAACAGGAGATGCAAAGGTCCTCCCATTCTTTGTCTCCTTCCAACAGAAGATACTCAAATCCTTCATCTTGACACAGATTTGGAGCCACTCAATCTCTGCTGTACACTATGGAGACCTAATCTCATTGATGTAATTTTCCTTTTTAGGGGGTTTCAACACAGGGTTTTCGGTATAGGTTTGATGATTGTCATGGCACACATTCTGCAGATAAGGCAGGCATCCATCTCAGGGATGTCCAAATGCTGGGTTTAAAGGCAGGCAGCACCAGTGCCCAGCTGCTTTAATTATTCTTGTTTTCTTGATATGTGTATGTTGACCAGGCTGGCCCGACAAATCATCAGTTTCCTGACAGCTGGCATTGAGAGTGGATCACCAGATCCTTCAAGAAGTAATCGTGATTCATATAACATTTGCTCATTGACAGGTTTATGGGAAAATGAATACCAAGAGAAAATTGGCCTCAACCTCTTCAGTATCCCTCCCTGAGTAAATTGGGGCTCTACCTGTCAATGCCCATATTAAAAAATGGACTTCTACTTAACCTGCTTCTAGGGATCCTATTCAGCTCTTCCTTTGGCTAGGCACCCCTTCATATTGTCAAGGGCTGCTAAGATTCTTACCTCATTGTTTGCAACAATTTCCAACCTCCCTCTCACTTCTTGTGCCTCCCAGAAACTCTACCAGGTCCCCTAGCTTTCTGTAGACCCTCTCTTCTCTACATAGATTTTCCCAAGGTCCCCTGATGGTGACTGGAATTCTTCGGTTCATTGATTGCCCTTAGATATTTGGGTATTCTGAAGAGAATGGTGGCACCCCATTTTCAGGGACTGAAGTGTACTTAATCAGTGCTAGGAAACCTTCAGTTTGTTTCCAAGGGTTCCAGCTGATCCCATTGCAGGAATACAATAGCTCCAAGTGACATCTTACTTTTTTGGGAATCCATGTCAAGGAATACCTCAGTTTACTGTCCAAATCCTGGAAAACTTCCTTGCCATCTATAAAAGCTATACATATTCAAATTTTAAGAAACACAGTGACTTGAGTCTCATTGATAGAGGACTTGTCCATCTTTGTGTCCAAACACAGGGAGATACAGGAAAAAAATGAAAATTATTGAAAAAATATTATTCCATGTTCTCTGCCAGAGAACATTTGTGGATGTAAGAAAAAAATGTATGTTTTTCCCCTTCCATCATGTGCAGCATGGAAATAAAACTCAAGTACTCAAGCTAGACAACATGGACTTGGGTTGTGACATTTCACAAGCTTCAGAGCTCTTGATTCAAAGGGTTATGTCTCCAGGAAAATCAAAGACTGTCACCAGGTTTCCATAGCACTGGATGGTTTCAAACTCATTTTATGACTAAGAATTACCATGAACTTCTGCTCCCAAACCTCATCCATTATGAGATTATGCACCTGGATCCCTTGAGGGTGCCTTTTCCACACCCTTTAGATGCTACTGAGAAACTCATGAAGACATTCTGTCCTTACTGGATATTTATTCTGAGTCCTTTCTGGGCATTTTCTATTTCTTTAACAACTTGAGGGACAATAGTCCTACATTGCTCTTGCTATAACCCTGAGACGGGAGAGCAATTCTGTTCTAGAAGACATGACCAATGTTCTCTATTGATTAATAACTTTTTTGAATTTCCCCCCTTTTAAAGTCTTGTGGATCCTAAACCGAACTTGAATTTGCTCTATAGCCCCTGATGACCTTGAATTTTTTTCAAATGAAGTATAAGAACAACTATAGCAACAGGAGTTCATGATACACACCTTTAATCCCATCACAAGGGAAGCACAGACAGGAAGATCTCTGATTTAGTGTTTTCTCAAATGAAATGTAAGAACAGGGCGTGGGTCTGTCATTGGTGGTGCACGCCTTTATTCCCAGCACTCCTGGCACAGGCAGGCAGATCTCTGTCAGTTCTAGGCCAGCCTGGTCTCCAGATCCAGGGACAGGATAGGCTCAAAAGCTACACAGAGAATCCCTGTCTTGAAATAGCAAAGAAAAAAGAACAGGGTGTGGTGACACACATATTTTAATCCAATACCTAGAGAGGCAGAGGCAGGAGGATCTCTGAGTTGGAGGGCTGCATATTTAAAAAATAGGAGGTACAAAACATTCAGGATTACACTGAAAATCCCTAACTCATGAACCAAGAAATAAAATAAAGCCCCCATGGGGCTTTATTTCCCTTTTTTCCCCCTTTTTCCCTCCGGGATCAGATATAATCACTACTGCTTTTGTGGAGATGTAAAACAGAAACACATCTTTTGCCCAACCCTCTCAGTTCTCCAATTTTGCTGTTGAACCCAGTTAAAATGTGGTCTTCACTACTTGGTGACATGAGCCTCCGCTCAGGCTGCCAAAGGTCATCCTATTCAAGGTCATCTGGGTGTGGAGGTACATGTTTTCAATACTAGTATTCAGCAGGCAGAGGCAGGAGGATATCTGAGAGGTCTTGCCCTACTTGGTCTTCACAGGGAGCTCTAGGACACCCAGGACTATTTAGAGTGACCTGACCTCAAAAAAGCAAACAAACAAAAAAACCTTTCCTTATCTAAATCCATCCAGTCAATGCAAATTACAATTGCTTTGAGATATTTAACTTTCTCAGAAATGCCAAAAACATGAAAAACAATATCACCTCAGGCTTGTAAAATTGTGGGGGAAAGGATTCTCATTCATTGCTGTTGGTAGTACAGAATGGTACAGCCATCCCCCTACCCCTTCATCGACCCAAAAGCCTTACTGGCCAACTTATCCTGGAGTTCAGCAGGAACTCCTGTCTTCAACAGATTGCTGCTACTGTGTGAAACTCCAGTCCAAGGACCTGACTTAAATATATTTTCCATCCATGTTCCTCCCAGGTCTTCTACCTTTTTCCCATCATTCCAGCAGACCCTCCCACTCAATGGCCCCACCCAGTCTATAGCTACACATTATAGTGGCTTTGTATATTTAACTTTGGCTTTCAATATTGATCAGATATAATCACTACTGCTTTTGTGGAGATGTAAAACACAAACACATCTTTTGCCCCACCCTCTCAGTTCTCCAATCTTGCTGTTGAATCCAGTTAAAATGTGGTCTTCACTACTTGGTGACATGAGCTTCCGCTCAGGCTGCCAAAGGTCATCCTATTCCTTCTGATTGCTGCCACCCCTCCTATTTTCCTTTTTTCCCCCAATCCAAACCGTATTCACCTTTATTAAAGATGCTTTCCATAAACAATCATAGTATTTCATGAAGGATGTGGGCACCTAATCAGTAACAGTTTATAAGAACTTCCAAACTCCCTTCTTGTATGGACTATCAAAATCAGAATGCAACTATAAAACCCAGTGACGTCTTCATTCAATGCTTTGAAAAGGAGAAGAGCTTAGAGTGAGGGTTGACATTTCACATTAAGGCTGTTGTTTAACAGCTTTTCACAAGCAGACACTGACTTTCAGGAAACAAAAGGAAAACAGCAGAATTATCATTCTGAAGATACACAATCGTATATAAAAGGAAGCTTTGCTCTTTTGAGGATATTATTTTCACTGCAAAGTCCAGAATGCCCAACAGGCCATCAAAACATATATTAGGGGGTCAGGTTCCAATAGATCTGATTTTAAGGGAGTTAAGTCTATGCTGATGGTACAAGGGGAAGATGATATAAAAATGAATTTGGAGTTTTCCCACACAAGGCATTCTGTGTTGTGGTAGCCACATATGTCAACACCAGGATATCTCTACTGAGCCAAGAGGGGACGTTCTAAATTGTCACGGAAAGATATTTTCCATCAATCATCATCAATCAACCCAGCTTAGGAGACATTTTCTTAGTGACACATGCTCCTTCCCTACCCCAAAACAATGAAGTGTTCTGTGGGCTAAAAACATAGCTTTAAAAAGAAGTAAATCAATGCTAGGGGTTGGTGGCACATGCCTTTAATCCCAGCACTGGGGAGGTAGAGGCAGGCAGATCTCTGTGGGTTTAAGGCAGCCTGGTCTCCAGAGTGAGTGCCAGGGTAGGCTCCAAAGCTACACAGAGAAACACTGTCTCGAAAAACCAAAAAAAAAAGAAAAAATGTAAAACATAATTCTGCATTTTTATCAAAATTGATAAAAATATTATTTAAACTATACAGTCAGCAGAAGTACATAGTTATCAAAAATGCACATATTTCACTTGGCATCTCCTGCTTCTTCAGTTTTTTGTGCATGGTCTGTTTTGGCGTCTCCATTTTCTGCAGGGTTATTTGCTTCCTTGCCAGCATCTGATTTCCCCATCTTCCTTCAGGTACCTTTGCTTCCTTCTTTGCAGGGGCCTTTTTAGGCTTGGGCTCTTGCTTTGGAGGACCACTTTTAGCAGGGAACCTTCCAAGATCTTCTCTGTAGCTCTTCCTTCACCTTGGCTTTATATCCTTTAGTATCTGCTTTAGCCTTTCTTTTGGGCATGCTTCCCCTGGACATTGGAACTGAACTCAGGATTGCAGAGGTGCTCAGTTTTGGAGCCTCTGGGGATGGTTCTTTCTGGTTATTCCCCTTTTAACTTTTTTGAGACAGGGTTTCTCTGTGTAGTCCTGACTGCTCTGGAAATAACTGTTTATACCAGGCTGTACTCAAAATCAAAGAATTGCATGTGCTTTCCTCCGGCTCTGCAATGTGGGGATTAAAGGTGTGTGCCACAATGGTCCACTCTTTTTTGACACAGGGTTTCTCTTTAAAACCCTGGCTGTCCTGTATCTCACTGTATAGACCAGCTTGGCCTCAACCTCACAGAGATCTTCTGGCCTCCACCTCCTTTGTGTTGGCATTAAAGGATTTCCCACCAAACCCAGCATAGTCACCCCTTATTGATGGAGTAGGGCCGGTTAGTCTTACAGCTGTCTGCCTGTGACTCTTTACATTCATGATGCTACCTCCACCCAGCTCCACTTCATGGACATCTAGATCCTCTCTCTGCTCCCCAGGTCAATGGATGTGCAAAGTACTCATTTTCCCCAAATTCCCTATACACAGTCATCAAGGCACAGGCCTGACACTAGCTTCTCTGCTTGTAGATTGATTGTTCAATGAACGATATCAGTGTACAGCAAGTGATGGATTTTTTGACAGAAGGAATTGCTTTCAGTTTTGTCAGAGAATGCACTGAGTTCAGTCCACCCCTCTGATCCCTCAGATCATGTCCCAGGTGTTTTGCCACTTTCCCTGCCATGATATGGAAGATTCATGTGACCTTTGACTTGTTCTGGAATCCTCTCTGTGGGAAGAACTCAGTTTAAAGTGTCAACTCCCCGGAAATTTTCTGGACATTCACAGAGGATTAAAATGAACTACAGTAATGAATTATTGCAAAATTAACAACACAGTGCTTGGAGAGGCAGTGACAGACCTCTTTTCCATCTCTGTGGGAAATCCTGGCATGAATCCCAGAAACTAGGAGGAATATAAACACAGAGTAAAATATGTTGTTTCAAAATATTTTATTACAGTCAATTCATAAAAAAACAAGTATCAGAAGCTGAGGTGGCACATACCTTCCCTTCCATTATGTGGGAGGAGAAGGAGGAGGCAGGTGCATCTCTGTGAGTGTGAGGAGAGCGTGGACTACAGAGCAATTCCAGGATGGCATGACTACACAGACAATTTCTCTCTGAGTGTTTGTTTTTACACATTTTTGTTTGTGTATGTGTTCTGGACACACTCATTCTACGCCCCATATGTGGAGGTAATAAGACAACATGTGCATGTTGCCATTACACTTCAGCCATGAAGTCCTGAAAACACAGGCTAGGTTCACATATTTGGTGGCAAATCCTTTACTAAGTCATGTCCCAGAATCCAGATCATCCAATTGCTTTTGTTTTCCCCCAAAATTTTGCCCCAACAATTTGAAATCTCTCATAGTGTAGAACTAGACATGGGGTATCTGTAGCTCAGGCAGGACTCACACTCTGGTAGGACTTCTGATTACTAAAAACTTCTGATCCCCCTGTCTCATCCACACTGAGATTTGAAACCCACAAACCGTGATTATGCTTTTACTAAGCTCTTCAGCTGATTGATACTCTAATGCTTGACTTAGCCACTGAAATTTATGCACCAACACCAGGATGTGACATAAGGTGCTTAGGACACAGGAGCACTGATTCCCACAAAACCTCAGTTTCTGAAATATCCTAGCCCTTTTCTTCAAGCCCAGCTCTTCCATGATATAGCAATACTTGGCCTGAACCAAGGATTCTGATTACAGTGTGAAGTGGTGCTTGGTATGGTAACAATGTATCATCAAGTCTGTAAATTGACAAGCTCTCAAAGGAATTTTAGTAAGAGCTTCTCTGTAGATAGACCTGAACTTTGCCCAAAGAGCATCTCCCTGGAGAAGTAAACTCTAAATTGTCAGACATAAGAAAAAATAGGTGTACAAGGGAATGGGTTGACTCCACAACTTTTTTTTTTTGGTTTTTCGAGACAGGGTTTCTCTGTGTAGCTTGGAGATTATCCTGGCACTTACTCTGGAGACGAGGCTGGCCTTGAACTCACAGAGATCCTCCTCCCTCTGCCTGCCAGTGCTGGGATTAAAGGCGTGCATGACCAACGCCCAGCTCACAACTTCTTTAGAATTTTCATTTATCTATGACTGTCACACCAGAGATTGGTCCATTTGTACTTAGACCATGGGTTGTTCAAACAGATCTAGAAAGAGGAAGAAAAAAGATGTCATAGAAAGACCTGTGTGCCCTAGGTGAGCACGCTGCCTGGACATCTTCGTTCTGGCAACTAACCTCAATCACACACAGTTTTGTGAGTGTCTAGATACCTAAAACAGCGTAGGACAGTAGGATAGGTATGATGTGACACTGAAAGATTTTAGTTTGCTGAGAGAAAAAGTTTTGAAAGATTTTAGTTCACAGACAGAAAAAGTTTCCCACAGGCCTTGGCCCAGGACAAGAAAGTTGGCCTCTGGGGTAGTGGGGGGCAACTTTGGGTCACACCTGGCTGGCCAACAGAGAATCAAGGACTTTTCAGGGTATGTTCTATGATGTTTCCTTTTTAGAAAAGCAGGTCACATCTGAGTGACTACTCTAACATGCGATCATACTTTGTAATCAATCACTTTGTGACCCTTGCCTGTATGCTGTTCTGCAGTTTTTTCCTATATAAGGAGCTTGCACCCCACGCTCAGGTGTGTAGCTTTCCCGCTATTGCTGACACCTGAAAGCACATTTGTTCAATCAACCCTCTTGCTTTTGCAGCTCTTGACTGGTTTCTGAGTCTCGGGGGCTCCTCAGGACCCTGAGGCACTTAGGAGTCTGGGGGGTCTTTCAACACAAGAAGGCTAGAGAGAGTCTTCCCCGAGCATGTGACAATTTGGCTTAATCATGGTACCCAGGTTGACACAGAATAATTGGGTGCAGTCATGCATAAACAAAGTTTCATCTTCCAAAATGTCCCAAGACGTGTCAAACATTGAGGAAACCACAATACCTTGGGATTCTCATTAATGTACTGGTACTATGGCTGTTCTGGCTGCTGCAGAGAGGGACAAGACAGAGACAAATCTGGATCACATAGTCAGTAATCAAGACTAGTTCCCAATTTTGAGTCATATCTGGGGATAAGCCCAGACAAAATGTTTTATGAGGAGAGGCTTTTGTTGCTTGAGTACAAACTCTGTTCCTTCCATTAGTTTTTTGGAGCTTCAGAGTGAACATGCTGGTCACTATATTCATCTGAAAACCCAGAGGTACTAGGGAACCATCACAAAGAAAAGTCACTGAGGACATTAAGAGTGACTAGGATTCAATATCAGGTTCCCAATTTTGGGGGAACTGGATGCCTTGGGAATCTGGAGGAAGCAGGGGACATTGAGACATTTGGAGTCTAAGGTGGTTACATAGGAGGGTTGATTCTGGGCCCATGCACTGGAATTCCTGAGTGCACTTAGTAATATGAGGACATAGTTGTAGACTTAACTTCCTGGCATGGTCTTGAGTCATCTGGAAACCTGTTTCCAAACATGAATATGAATACAGTTGGAATCTGATTGCAGTATGGAAAACTGCGGGAATATGGGGCTTACTTTTTGTGAATTTGCAGGATCTTTCTCTTTTAAATTTATTTATTTAGTCTGGGTGTTTTTTTGTGCATGCCTTTAATCCCAGCACTTAGGAGGCAGAGGCAGGCAGATCTCTGTAAATTCAAACCCAGCCTGGTCTACAGATAGAATGCAAGGATAGGCTCCAAGCTACACAGAGAAACCCTGTCTCAAAAAACAAAAAAGAACAAAAATAAAAACAAAAAAGAACCAAAAAAGATTTATTTATTTAGTTGGGCAGTGGTGGCTCATGCCTTTAATCCCAGCACTCTGGAGGCAGAGGCAGGTCGAACTCTTTGAGTTTGAGATCAGCCTGGTCTACAAGAGCAAGTTACAGGATAACCTGCAATGTAACAAAGAAACCATGTTTCAAAAAACAATAACAAAACCAGATTTATTTATTTATGTATTTGTACAGTGTTCTGTCTGCATGTATCCATCAGGGCAGAAGAGGACACCAGATCTCTTTATACATGGTTGCAAGAAATCAGGTACTTGTTGGGAAATGAATTCTGGACATCTGGAAGAAAGGTTAGTGTTCTTAACTACTGAGCAATCTCTCCAGTCTCAGATTATCAAACTCAATTAGGAGATTCGTGTGCACTGGTGAACATGGAAGCACAGTTGGGAACCGAGCTGGTAGTAATTGGATAGAAGAACTCCATAATCCCCAGGTTACACTCACCAAGATAATCAGCATTAACAAAGTTGTTTCATAATTCCTAGGCAGCAGAGACAACACTAGTGCCTAGTCTTTCTCTCTACCTGCCATTTTGTTTCCTGAAACTCTTAAGTTTCTAAGCAGTAGAATAAATATATACACAGCTACTATGATAATAAAAGTTTGTCAGCTCCAGAAGACTGGCAATAGAAAGGAAGGTGACACATAGTACAAAAATCCAAGTTGTCTTTCCATTTCCTGGTGTTTCTGTCTCCAATTAAGGAGTGAAGGGAACCTGAGGTAGCCATATGAAGTTTTCCCATCTATTTCTCACCATAACAGAGGAACTGTCCCTTCTTGACCGGATCAATTCTTTTTTTAAAACTCTCCAATTACCTGACATTAAATGTCTTCTCCTTCTGTCACTCTCTCAGCCTCTCCAACTTCTATACCCTTGTGTCTTGCAGACCATGCCACAATGAACCCCTAACACTTTTGGATCCATTTAGGGACAACATTTTTATTGGACAGATCTATGAAGGTGACCATATAAAATTAGAGGGCCTTAGCCATAGCTTGAGACTCTTGAACTGATGGGGCTCCTGTCCAGTAATAAATTGGCCTCCAGTAGTTGCTGTCCTTTTCAGGAAATATGACACAACTCTGCTCTTTGCTCTGGGGTCTTTCACACTTCTCCTATTTCTGTCACCCTGTCTTTCTTTGTATATATGTTGCTTCCTTGCCTTAATTCGTATTTTTTTTAAGACAGGTGGGTTTGGAGGCTGTCCTGGAACTAGCTCTTGTAGAACTGTCAGGAGACTAACTCACAGACATCCACCTGCCTCTGCCTCTTGAGTACTGGGATTGAAGTTGTGTACTGCAACCACCAAGTGCCTTTCTTTATTCTTTACTTCTTACATTTTTGCTTGCTTGCCTGCTGGCTGTCTTGTCATCTTGTTTCATTAAGACAGGGTTTCTGTGTATAGACAATGTTGTCTTATATCTCCATATATAGACATCTAATCCCAGTTACTTGGGAAGCTGCATCAAGAGAACTGCAAGTTCCAGGACACCCTGTTCTACAGAGTGTCTTTGAGGTCAATAAGGACATGTGACCCCATTTTCATTTGAAAAAGGAGGGGATGGAATCAAGAAATTTACATTAAGAAGTCACCACTTTAGATTTTTACTATGAACATGTGTCTGTTTCACTCTCTACTTTTGAGGAGAAAAAGGAAAAGAGGAGAGAAAACAGCAAATTGTTCCATTATCAAAGGAATTCATGGCTAGAAGCAAATGAGCAGAAATGTCTTGTATGTTTGGAGACGGAACTTCAGGCCCCAACCTTGCTCTCATGAGTGCACCATCAGCCTCACAGACACAACTAGTCCAAGAAGATTATTTCAACTATTAAAATTACATTTTATCTTATGTGAGATTTTGGCATCATAAGTGGATGAAAGTGGACAAGTTGCCCAATGTTTTTATGAATCCCTTTACCTAGTAATCCCTTTTTGGTATACAATGCCAAATAATTACTGTCTTTTGAGAAATAATATTTAATACTGTATTCTCTATATATTAAAATCTTTACATTGGGGAAATTTTAATGTGAAGACTCAGAAAACAGGAGCAGTAGAATGTCTTTGAATTCCATGTAACCTTTGCCTATATAACACATTCCAAGCCAACTTGTGCTACCTAGGAAAAAAAAGTACCTAAATGCTCAAATGTGCATTAATGGGTCATGTGCTATGCGTATGAGTATTTTTTTCATTTTCCTTCCACTCCACTAGATCTTTCAAAGTTGTGGCCACTCAATTTCTGTTTCTTTTCTCTTTCAAAAAAATAAATACATGAGTACATGAAAAAGGCCTCAAGCATACACAAAATCATATGGATTCCATCTAATACAACTTTTTGTACATGAATAAGA
>NW_023277053.1:127191-149831 GCF_003668045.3 Cricetulus griseus
TTTTATAGCACTGTGTGGATCTCACTGTTGAAACAAGGCATGATTACAACACAATGGATATCCCCTAACATGTCTCCTGTGTGTTGGGATAGAAACTATGGTCCATATATGCACCATAGTTGCCCCTTCTTGATGATGAAAAGCCTTCTCTGCCTTAGATAATCCTGGGTGACATTCTATTTTCCTGATACCAACACTTGGTGGACTCTGCCTGGACTAATTCCATTCTCCCTGTGGTTCCCAAGCTAATGGGAATCCCCAGGCATTCCTCCAACAATGGAATGCTTGGTAGTAAAGGAGAAAAGACAAGATAAGACCTACAGACCCTAGATTCAAAGATCAAACTCCCCACCAATTACTGCAGACTTTTAAACAATCATGGGCTCCAGGCTGTGACTTTTTAGGAGATAGGGCCTAATCACATTGTAGCTTCACACACTCCATGGGGACTCACTAGCACTCTTCCTCAGTCTGCCCCAATCCCTGAACTTTTGTGTTCCATGGTGCTCACAGTGAAGGGATAAACTTGCAAACAGCTCCTGAGCTTATACCTTAGCCAATTCCTATAACAAAGGCATAAAGTAGAACTCAACCTCCAAACACACCCTGCACCTCCAGAATGCTGCTCAATGCTCGTCCTCCCCTATGGCCCTCTAGACAACAAGTAGGTTTCATAGGCCCTCATTGATGATCAGGGATTTCTTTTTTTCAGAAGTACATTCTTTTTATTTCTTTAGATGTGCACATACAGACACATATAAGAAATTTTACATTTCCTAAAATGACTCTCCATTTCTTCTACTTGTATTAAACTAAAGTTCATAAAGAAATATGGAAGGACTGTTTCAAAAAATCTTATCTTCACAACCTCAGCAATGCAGGGTGAGAGGTAGCACTCCCCTCTCCATGAGACCATTATATTTATGCTCCTTGTCCACCAATGATCAGCTTCACAGCCTCCTGGTGAACTCGAATGATTAGCTCAATATCATCTTCTCCAAGAAATATCATTTGTTCTTCACTACTTTCCCTGTTTCTGCAGTAAAGGATGGAGGCAATTGCTGCACTTGATGGGACTCCAAGAACAAGGGATATTTTTTGAATACTGGACAGGCTTGTCCATGAAGTGGCCATTGCCTGCTGTATTTTCTCGTATGGAATCCTGGACCTTTGCCTTTCACCTTACTGCACCTTACTCTCACTGCTGCCTGGTAGCTGCCAGAGTGAAGCAGCCAAGCAGGCAGCTATTTAGCAGCCTTTTGTCCCTCGCCCAAGGCACACCTGCACCAACCAAACCTGTCTCGAAGTCTGACAATCGCTCCTACGCTGCAGCCAATCCTTGCACTGCCAGCCGTGGAGTGATAATAGATCAGGGGTTTCTAAGGCCAGCTTTGAATATACAGCAGGACAGCACCGTAGCCTGTCTGACCTACAGATGATCCTGTCTCAAAAGGAAAAAATAATAATAATAAAAATACAGACATAGACATACACAAATGGAGTCCATTGAACACAACTACACCTGACCTCATGATGGTACCTATACTAGGATATGTTTGTTATGCCAAGGTTGATCATTCTGGGAATAAACCATAAAAAATGCATGGTTCATCAAATTAGACTTAAGTAAAATATTCACTTTGTTCTTTTATCTGTGTATTGCCTCAGGCAAGGAGACAGCAGTGCAAGAAACTGTTTTGTCACACAACAAGATCTCACAGATGGCCGGGCATCGGAAGCACACATCTTTAATCCCAGCACTCAGGAGGCAGAGGCAAGTGGATTTCTGTGAGTTCGAGGCCAGCCTGGTCTCCAGAGTGAGTGCCAGGATAGGCTCCAAAGTTAAACAGAGAAACCCTGTCTAAAAAAAAAAAAAACAAAATAAAAAATAAAAAAAGATCTCACAGATGGGTGGGGACTATTTCATATACAATGATTTTTTCAAGTTTAATGTAAGAACAAGCAACCCTAACTGGGTGTGGTAACACACACCTTTAATCCCACCTGTAGGGAGGCAGAGGCAGGGGGATCTGTGTGTTGGAGGGCTGCCGAATAAACATTGAGACTTACAGAACAGCCAGGACTACACCGAGAAGCCCTAAGTTATGAAACACAGAATAAAATAAATTAAAAATTTAAACTGGCTCTGTGGTTCTCCCTGGTGGTCCATGACTTCAATCTCATCATTCAGTAGGCAGAGGCAGAAGGATATTGTGAGGTCACGAACAACCTGATCTACATAGAGAGCTCCAGGACAGCCAGGCATGTATAAGATGGCCTTTCTTTGAAAGCAAAGAAACAAATAAAAAAAGAAAAGAAAACACTTCAACATCTACAGCCATCTGATTAATGCATATTAAAATTACTTTGATATTGCTGAAAAAACTATAATCAATAATAGCTCATGCTGGTGACCATGTGGGGACAAATGATTCTTTATTCATTGTTGTTTGGAATAATAAAAAGGTACAGCTATCTTCAGCCCACAGCCTCTTCTCCCTCCCCAACAACACCTACCCCCACTCGCATCTGCATAGAAGCCTTACTGGCCAACTTACCCTGGTGATCAGCAGGAACTCCAGACTTCACCAGATCAATGCTGCTGTTTGAAACTCCAGTCCAAAGACCAGACTGAATCCAGGCGCATCCCAGGTCCTCCACCTTGTTCCCATCATTCCACCAGACCCTCCCACTTAATGGCCCCACCCAGTCTATAGCTACTCCCTATACAGTCTTGGTATATTTGAGGAAGACTTTCATTATCAAGCAGAAATAATCACTGTTGCCTTTGTTGCGACCTAAAACACAAACACTTCTTTTGCCCCACCATCTTAGTTCTGCAATCTTGGTGCTTGAACCCAGTTAAAATGTGGCCTTCACTACTTGGAGACCATCTCAGTAAAAATGTTTCAAGACAGGCTGCCAAAGTCATGCAATTCCTTCTGATTGCTGCTATCCCTCCCTTTTTCCTTTTTTGAGACAGGGGTTGTCTCTGTAGCCCTGACTGTTCTGGAACAAACTCTGCACACCAGACTATCGTCAAAATCACAGTTTTGCATGTGCTTTCCTCTGCCTCTGGAATGGGGCAATTAAAAGTGTGGGCCAAATTACCACGCTCCCTTTTTTCACTGGGTTTCTCCTTATAGCCCTGACTGTCCTGAATCTTACTGTATAGACCACGTTGGCCTGAACCTCAAAGAGATCTGCTTGCCTCAGCGCCTTTATGCAGGGATTAAAGAATTGCCCAACTAACAGTTTGGCCACAGCTTACTGATGGAGTAGGGTTGATGAAGTCTTACAACTGTCTGACTGTGATTCTTTTTTTTTTTTTCCGTGATGATACCACCACCCAGCTCCACTTCTTGGGCAATCTAGAGCCTTCCTCTGCTCCCCAGGTCAATGGATGTGCCAAGGACTGTAGGGGAAGCTGTAGCCACGCCTTCTTAGGGGCTGGCTACAGGAGTACCTGAGGGCTTGTGAGGGCGTGGTCAGAGTGAGTAGGGGGACTGCGTTTTCGGTTTCGGTTTCTTTTTGCTTCTTGCTGTACAGACTACAACCGGCTGGCTGGTTCGCTCTCTAAGTAAGGCTTTTCCCTATTAAATACCCTTATATTTCTACCTGACTCCGTATTGGTAATTTCCTACAATATCTGGTGTCAGAAGTGGGATATTGAAAACCCACACCCCATTTGGGACAGGCTGTGGGTTCCATCAGGCCCGCCGCCTAGGCCCGGAAAGCACCCTCTCTCCACAGGCGTTCCCGGCTAGCAGCTGACCCACGGCAGCTGAGCTGCTCAGAGCCATCCACCCAGTTTCTAGCTGCCTAGAGGTGAGTAAGTTTCAGCTTTCAGCAGAGGCTTCCCCTTGCCGCTGAACGGGAAAGCCAAAGCTGAAAAGCCGTATACTCTCTAAGATAAGCGCAGGAGCTTTTGTGACCTCTCTCCACCGCTGACCGACTGCTGCCAAACGCCTCGGAATAACTGAAGGCCTGTGCTACCTGCTGGTCAAATATATTCACTGCATCTGGAGTAGAAATCAAGGTAAAATCATGGCGGAATATTTATCATTTGCTAAAATTGGTAATGTTTTTGCTTATTACGTGAATTCACTGTTTGAGGAGGATGCTAATTTGCCAATTATTGGGCTATATGCTGTCATGGTTGTTAGCTTGCTGGTACAAATAGTATTACTAGCCAGAGGACTCAGGAATAGAGATAAGGATAACCTCACCACCTGCTTACAGGAAATAACAGCTTTACGATTAGGTCAGACCACAATTGTGCAGCAAATGGAACAGAAATTGGATGATAAGCTTGGCTCTGTGTCCAATACACTAAAGACAGAGCTGTCTGATGAGATACAGCGTATTTATGATAAGATAAACACAGAGAGATCCTCCATGTCTGAGGCCTTAGAGGCTAGGCTGTCAGAAGACCATGACCAGCTAAAGAATATCTGTAGCCAGCTAGAAACTCAGATAGGCAATGTTACTCATCAACTAGATGCAACAGTGCAAAATACCCAGCATAGGGTTGAAGAATTGGACAATGCCATTCAATCAGTTATTGAAGCATCCAAGGTAGCAGATCAGAAATTTGAGTCTAGATTTGAATGTTTGGAAGATAATTTACAGTACAGGGCTGACAGATTACATAGGTCCATACGGTCGATTGCTGAGGACTCAAAATCAGCAAATCATGACCTGGAATCTAGACTCCAATACCTAGAAGGCAGTTTCCATGCCATCCAGATGCTGTCTAAGGATGATCGTATGAAAGACCTAGAAAAACGTGTAGATGAGCAGTTAGAGCAATTTACAGATTCACTAACGTGCTTGGAATCTTTTATGATTAAGGAGATTGAAACTTTTCAAAAGGATATCATTGCTAGGCTTAAAGATCAGTGGGATGCCTCAGAAGCAGAATCACTCCAATCCCAGGCACCTACTCCACCCAGGTATCGTGACTATTCTTCTAAGGTTGTTACTCGTACACCATTAGTGTACCCAGCTACCATGGTAGAAAAGCCAGCTTCTAAGAAACACCCTCATGGACGAATGGTTTATGAATGGCAACCTATACAGCCAAAGGATCTTAAGAATATTAAAGAATCAGTTGTCTCATATGGTCTCCATAGCCCATACGTAAAACAGCTATTACATTCATGGGCAACCTTTAACAGGGTGACACCCACAGATTGGGAACTATTGGTAACAGCTGTACTTGAGAATTCATGCCAAATCCAGTGGAAGGCATTGGTAAGGGAAGAGGCAAAGCTCCTTGAACGTCAGGGCATAAAGGAAGGTTTTGAAGCCGCTCTAGATAAGCTTCTTGGTCAGGGTATTTATGCTGACCCACAGGTTCAGACTGAATATGATGACGATATACTGTCTCTTTGCAGGAAAGCAGCATTAAATGCCTGGTATAAGGTTCATGAGCCAGGAGAACGTCTAGACGCTTATACCAGAATAGAACAGGGACCTACAGAACAGTTCCAGGACTTCTTACAAAGGTTAACTAGGGCAGTAGAATTACAGGTAACAGATCCAGAAACAAGACAATCAATTATATATACAATAGCTTATGAAAATGCAAACCCTATATGCAAAAGAATACTTTTGCCTTTAAAGATCAGATCAGCTCCGTTAGAAGAATGGGTTTTGTATGCAGCCAACATTGACTATAATGTGCAAGATACTGGAGCTTGGGTAGGAGAAGCCATCTCCAAAGGTTTAAAACGGCAACAGGAAATTAAAAGTTCTAGAGGTGAGGATGTAAGGGCTTGGCAAGGAGAAGCACCTTACAGAGGTCAACATAGGTACCAAGAGGCTAGAGGTTACTACTACTATGAACCAGAACCTTGGGGAGGAAGAGCCTTCCCCTTGAGACCACAAAGGCGCCAGGAACCTAGATGTTTCAACTGTGGTAAAATGGGACATATTAAGAGAAATTGTAGACAAATAAATTCTAATAATGCCTCATATGGTAGGCCACTGCCTTCTGGATTGTATAAAAGGTGTGGTAAGGGCAGACACTGGACCAATGAATGTAGATCGACCAGGGACATACAAAAAAAACCCTTAAGATTGGGAAACCCTGAGGGGGGGCCTCAAGAAGGCCCCCACATCGAGAAAGGTCAGGTCATTCCCAATAGCAGTGGAAGACAATCTCTCACAGGAACAATAGATAGTTCTTTACATAATGTAAAAAAAGATATTGCTCTAGATGGTAGTTTGAATAGTGATAAAGAATCAAGTGTGAATGGACAAAATGAGAAACACATATTTTGGCAAGCTTCTATTAATGATAAAAGGCCTCAGTTAAAAGTTAAAATTAATAATAAAGTTATTTCTGGCTTAGTGGACACTGGGGCAGATGTAACTATTATTACTCAAAAGTCGTGGCCTCAGAAATGGCCTCTTAGAGAGGCAAATGTACAATTTTTAGGAATTGGAACTCTATCTAGAGTTCGACAGAGTGTTAACCTCTTTCAGATGACTTTAGGGTTTAGTTAAAATAGATAGTTATCTTCTTATATTTTACCTTTATACTGTTAAGTTTTAATCCTCTTTTAGACTAAAAGGGGAATTGTAGGGGAAGCTGTAGCCACGCCTTCTTAGGGGCTGGCTACAGGAGTACCTGAGGGCTTGTGAGGGCGTGGTCAGAGTGAGTAGGGGGACTGCGTTTTCGGTTTCGGTTTCTCTTTGATTCTTGCTGTACAGACTACCACCGGCTGGCTGGTTCGCTCTGTAAGTAAGGCTTTTCCCTATTAAATACCCTTATATTTCTACCTGACTCCGTATTGGTAATTTCCTACAATAAAGGACTCATTTCATAGCATAGAAATTATTTTAAGTTTCCCTCCACTTAGATGAACAGACATTTGTGACATTCCTCATGAACTTGCTAGGAATCGAATTACAAGCTTCAATGTCAACAAGTCCACTGTTCTTTTGTTCTGGGCATACAATTTTTTGCCAGTACTTGTGTGAACAAAATGGGCATGCTTAAGACCACAGGAGATGAGAAGATGGATTCAGATACCCATGGACTAGGGTTCCAAATAAATTGTTGTAAGCCAGCTACTGGGAGCTATGAACTGAAGTACCCTTCCATGTTAAAGAATTTGTCTGACTCACTGAACCTTCTCTCCTAACCCAGAGAATGCAATCTTACAGACTGGAATCTCCAAAACTGGCATTTTATCATTATTATTGTTGTTTTTTGTGTCAGGGTTTCTCTGTTTACCTTTGGAGCCTCTCCTGGCATTAACTCTATAGACTAGATTGTCCAAGAAGTCATATAGATGGACTTCCTGCTGACTTCCACGTTGTAAGATTAATGGTGTGTGTTACCCCCACACATCCTACTCACTTGTTTCTTTAACTTTTGGTGTTTTGAAATGCAAAGTAGTAAGATACACTTTAAGTTTTACTCTAAAACCATTTTATTTAATGAAAATGATAACTGATGAGAAGTTAGTTCTGTCAACTTTACAGTATCACAGGCCTTAAACACACATCTGGAATGTCCTCATTCAGGATGCATCAAACCTATTACCACCACCTGTGGTACAGCCTGGGCTATATAGGAAAACACTACATAGTTACTTCATTTACCTCAAAAAATTGACCCAATTTAGTTGCAAAAAGAAAACAATGAGCCAGTTAGCAATCACACACACCTTTACTCCCAGTACTCAGGAGGCAGAGGCAGGAAGACCTCAGTCAGTTCAAGGGCAACCTGGACTACATAGTGTACTCAACAACAGAGAAACCCTGTCTCCAAATACAATAACAAAAATTATAAGAAAGAAAATGAAAGCAAAGAGAAAAGAAAACTCCACATTGATTTTTTTCCATTTTTAATTCTTCTCTCATATGAATCCTCATTGCAGCTATATCTCCCTTGGCTCCTCCTTGTCCCTTGTCCCCACCTCACCTCTATTTCTGATCATCTGCTCCTCTATTTACCTGCAGAAAATAACTGGTCTCCCAGTAACAACAACCAAACTTGGCATTACACAATTCAGTGAGACTGGCCACAAGCAGTCTTATCAAGGAAGTGTGAGGCATCATACCATGAAGAAAGGGGTTCCCAAAAGCAAGCAAATGAGTCAGGGACAGCTTCAATTCCACAGTTAGAAGTCCCACAACATACCAAGTTACACAATCCTAACACATATTCAGAGGACTTATTCAGTTCCTCTAAAATTTTTCATGTGCATTGTTGTTTTGTCTGTATTTGTGTCTGGATGAACATGCCAGATCCCTGGAACTAGAGTATTACTTAGCAGTGAGCAATGTGAGTGCTTGGAATTGAATTCAGGTCCATTAGAAGTGGATTCAGTGCTCTTAACTTCTAAGCCATCTCTCTATACACAGACATTTTTAATTATATACAGTGTCACTGATTGTCAGTTCAGTCTCTGTGATCCCCTATGAGACCTGGTTATTTCATTCTGGGATCCATGTTTTCATGGTGTCTTAGACACCTCTGGTGGTTACAATCATTTGCCCCACTTCACCAGGTTTTCTAGGTGGAATTTCTTTCACATTGTTGTCAAACTCTGTTACCTATTAGAATCCCAACAGTCAGGTGACAAAAGCAAGCAGTTCATGGAAAATTCGTCCCAGTCCTTGGAAACATTGATTTAGTTCCAGTGTCAAAATAAAGGAATTCATGTCAGTGTTGTATTGGCATGTGCCTACAGCCTCTACATTCTGGGAGGAGGAGGTAGGAGTTCTAGGAGTGTCTGTACAGCCCCTGTGTGTAAACGAGAAAATAAAACTACATGTATAACACACTTCTGTTGGCAGGTGCACAAACTCTTGCTCTGTTCCTGGGGTGCTTCTTCGGGCTTAAGTTGTGAAGGGAGCAGGCACCCAAGTAATGCAATACTCAAACAACCTCATTCCAGGTACTGTGGGATCCCTGCCTCCCCCCATGATCACTTGAACAAGGCACCAAAGCATGCTTGCTGCAAGAAATCGACTTAAAATCATTAAATGGCCGATGTCTGAACATTGCCAGCTTCATTTGGGGACAAAGCATGTAGAGCCAGATGGGAAGTTGGGAGACCCTTTTTGTGTCTGGGACAGGCCTGTTACCATCCCTAAAGACTGTCTTGCTTCTCTCTTTGGACTAGATGCTCTGGAGGCTGTGAGGGGCTGTCACAGGGGCCATGTGGCAAGATCAAACCAAAGCAAGCCCTGTCCCAATCATGTTCACCGTTTCCCCTTTCCTCTTGGCTACCTCACCACCCTAAATCACCAATTTCTTACCTAACAAGTCCACTTTTGGTATCATCCAAATAAACCTAAAGACGACAGGGAGATGGGGAGGGCAGTCAATGACCATCTGCTTGCTCTGCTGTCTATGAATGATACAGACTAAGAATAGCAAGGGGGATGGAAATGAAACAACAATCAGGAGGCCTCCCGAAGTACGAGAGGGTGGCCCTATTTTTTCTCCCATTAATGGAATCTTGGCTCCCATATTTTGTTTTTAAAGAAATATAGGTTTTCTTAAAAGGTTCTATTTTTAGTTATTATTTTTCTCCTCGATAAAACAGAGGCAATATCTTAAACAACAGCACCACTGGTGGGAAACTCCAGCTAAGGCACTGTTTCACCACAGGAGGAGAGGGAGGGGTGCCCACAGGCCATCTGCTTAGTGGGACACTGCTGTTGGTTCCCCAAGAGTCCAAGCTCTGCTAGATCTTAATACTTCAAGGTCAGAGATCAGAACCCAGCAAGGTCCTGGACCTGGACCCCTCTGGGTTATCCACTCCTCCCCTGGGTCCAGCGCCCACCTTCCCCACAAGGCCTGTTCTCCACAGAGCTCCTAAAGAGTTAATGCCTCGTCTTGTAAAAAATTATGAAACATAATTTTCTCATTTTTCTTTTCATTAAAAAATAAAATATTCAAGACTATCAGCTTCTCTTTTGCTCTTCTTTTTTATTTAAAATATCAGCAAGCCGCAAAGAAAAAAATCAAAAATAAAATAAAAATTAAAAACTGCTGTTTAGGGAACAAAAGGAAATCATTGCTGAGGTAATGTCACACCTTGAGGTAGTTCACTTCACACAGCACTGCCTTACTCTGCCCACACATCATTGTTGCTTAGCCACTGTTGTCCTTGCAATGTCATGAAGAGGGGAACTCTGTGCATGGGCTTTCCCACATGAAGAGAGAGGCGGTCCTTTCTTCCCAGCACACTTGATAGTATTGTCCAGGGTAGCTAAAGTACATCACCTGGCTAAATGAATTACAATCATTCAGTACACTATTAGGAGGGGATGCCTAGCCTCACTGAACTGATGGCCACTGTCCTCCATAAGGGCTAAACTTCCAGCAGGATCTTATTGAACCTGTCAAATTAATAAATTAAGTGTGTTCACCCCTTTGTGCATAATGCTGCTGGTATTCTGAAGTTTCCAGGCATGCCTTTTATAATGGTAATTCATGGAGGCATAGGTAGTCAGTTAAATACTCCTCCACAGTAAAGACAGAAGCAATGTTCTCCATTTTACAACGTTTGCCGGATGATGAAACTCGAAGCTTTATCAGGAGCCCAGGGTTGGGTTGTCAGGTCCCACGACAAGGAAACAGTGCCATGGCAGGGAATACAACACGTTGCCTGCCTCAGCCATTATAAGAGCACATGGGTTGGAATGAGAACACCTTTGGGCCACTCAACTCCTCCATGGAACTGAGACATTATCAGAGGGAGATTACACCCCCTTTCCCAGAGCTCATATATCCAATCATTAAAATAGACTTTAAAAAAATATAAAATCAGCCTAAGAATGATAGGAATCAGGAACACTGGTCAGCCCTCACCCTGTTGAGCATGAGGTACCACCCATGTGTACCAGGGCACAAAAGAACCCACAGAGTTAGATGGGCATAATGGTATTAGGGAGACTTGGTGGGGAAGTCCCAGCTCACAAAGAGAAATTTCTGTTTTGCCAATTTTTCTAGATGGTGATCTGCAATAGCTCACCCATGAGGGCAAGCTGTTTTTTCCTTTTTGTGATGCCAAGGATGGAACCCAGGGCCTTGAACATGCCAGGCAAGGACTCTGACCATTGGACTATATCCTCAGCCGAGGGCTCCTTTCAAATGTGGGTTAGTATATATTTTTTATTATCTCTCGCCTTTCTATCTTGCTATTCTCATTGGTAGGTTGAGGAAGTATCAGGATTAAAGCACTGATGACAGGTGTTCTCCATAGAGTTAATATTGTAAACAAAGCTGTGGCCCAGCCACGCCCCCACCCCTCATAGTCACAAGGCTAAAACAGTGTAAAAGAATACAGGAAGCAGTAAGGTATTGGTCAAGGCATTAAGAATGGGAGGAATTTATCAATTAACCAAGAAGTCAGGTTAGAAAGATTCTAGGGTCAAGAAACTAACTATCCTTTGAGGTTTATAAAACCTGAAGAAAATTTTATTTCTCTTCCCCACTGGAATCTGACCCATGGAGACTGGAGAACTTCCTCAAAATCAATTCACGTTTAAAAGCAACCCAAGGTATAACTGCAATGGTGACATTCCAAGGGGTGGGCCATGGTGGCCACCTGGCTGAATGAATTGAGTGCGAGAGATCAGGGTTCCACACTGGAACATTTTTCTCAAGACAGTTGGCAAGCCTGATCTCCAGACAGACCCAAAAGCCTGATTCCCACTAATTCTCAGGCCTGCTGGGAAGAGCACACTGGCCCTCTGCCCTCTAGTTCTGCGATCTGCCTGCTGATCTGGAGCCAATGGGACAGGAATGGGGCTTTCACTTCCTCAGGGCCTGGGCCTGGTTTCTCTGTCCCTTCTGGTGCTGTTGCTTAACCTGAGCCAGGATGTCTCGGATCTTCCGCTGCGCCATCTGGCTGGCATAGAAATGCCCGATGATCTTAACAATGACTTGGTCATTCTCATCCGTTGTCTGGTCTCTTGGCACCAGCACCTCAGCAGCAGTCAATTTTGCAGCTCATTTACCGTTTGCCATCTTTGCCAATGACCCGGCCAGCTGCTGAAGCTGGCACCCTTATGTGGGTCTCCAGCTTTACTTCCTCCTTAGAACCAAAGAAATTCTCTTCTTTTAGTTTGGCATAGATTCTTCCCTGAGCCTTGAACTGTGCCTCTGGGGGTCCAGTAATGGTAACCATTCGAACTTTGGAGTCAGGCGTTTCCGGTGGTGCGATCTTGATGGAGGCACTGGTGAACCGTGAGAGTTGTTGGATGTGCTGCCCCTTCTTGCCGATGATGGCACCCACAGCCTGGGCAGGGATGAACACCTGTACCATCTCCTGCTCAGTAGCCTGCATGAAGGAGCTATAGGGAGCAGCCCCATTGACACTGCTGGGAGGTGGAGGGACAGCACTGGATGACGCTGGGAAGAGACCCACAGAAGCCAGGTTGAGACCAGGGATGAGGTGAGACTGCAAGCTCTTGGCAGCTACATCATTCTCGTAGGCCTCGCGAACTTTCTTCATGATCTCTTGCTCAGCCCTGCAGCAATTCTCAACGGCCCCCTTCACAGTGATGGTCCTCTCAGGGTTGTAGAGGGTGAGATGCTGGAGCGATGAGATGGTGATCTTTGTCTCCGTATCCTGCTCAACCTTCTTCAAGTTCCTCCCTTCCTTGCCAATGAGTCGCCCCACAAAGCTATTATGGGCCAGGATCTTCAGGGGAACCTCGTGAGCCGTTTTGGTGTCCTTTGCCTCCTTGTGCATTATCTCCAAGATCATCTTGCATGCTGAGGAGCAGCCTTCGGGTGTTGAATGCACACTGATGGCCTTCTCCGCAGCTCCAGAATTCTCCTTCCTGTGCACCTCTATCTTGGACTGGGTCTGTTTTGTGATGTTGCGGATGGTGGCACCCTCCTTGCCAATGATAGCACCTACATACTGCGTGGGCACCAGGAGCCTGAGGGGGATGTCTACTTGCTGCTGCTTGGCTGGGGCCCCTCCTGCCACAGGTGATTCTTGCAGAGGCTGGCCCCGAGAGCCAAATCCACCACGGCGCCCATTCTCAGACCCTGAGCTAACTGCTCATCAGATATGTATGAGACCTTCAGGGCATGGTTCTCCAGTTGATGGCCATTTAGCTTCATATTGGCTTGCCTCGTCTGCTCACTGTTGGAGTAGGTGACGTTGACCACTGTGGTCTCACTTTCTGTGTTCACTTGCTCACAATTCTCCACTGTACCATACTGGGCCAGCAGGCTTTCCAGCACTTCCCATCATAGCTGTGGTGGAATATTCCTTATCTGAATTTTCCGACTCATTTGTTTTTTGGGGACCGAGTGTTCAATCTCTAGGCGTTTTCCTTGTAGCTCTACTTTGCCTGAAGATTTAAAAAAAAAAAAAAATGAATGAGGGAACCAGAGTGGGGGATGAGGAGGAAGGGAGGGTAAGGGACATTAGCTAAATTCAAGAGTTTGAGCAGCATCTTAGGAATCCAGGCACTAGCTGCTTAAGCCTTTGGAGGGGGGTTGGGGGAAGGTTGCTCCAGGCATGGTAGAACCGGTAAATTCTTTTGTCTCAAAGTTTCGTTTTAGTTCCACTAATCTCCTAATCTCGTGGGCTAGTTGCAGGGACTGCTCCCAGGGCCAGATTTAGGAAAGGTGTAATAGCATTTGTGTGGTGAGCAAGCAGCTTCTGCGCCTCCCAGAAGTAGGAAGGAGCCAGGGGAAATGATCAAACCGTTTCTCCTAGTCGGGTGGGAGTAGAGCATTAAAGTTTATTTTCCTGCTGAGCCACTGAGAAGAGCTCCAGCGACAAGACATCACCTGTCGGGGCCAGAGGGCTAGCGGAGGGCCCCGGGGGTCGCGGCGCAGCATGGCCAGGTGAGGAGAGTCCCTTGCAGCAACCGCGAGCCTCTAGGCAAAGCCTTGGCATCTAGGGAAGCAGCATTTCGACCCTGCACTACCGCGCCACCTGGCTCACACCCCACTCAAAAATCAAAATGGCTCAAACCCCAGGCCTTGGGCAGGAGGCAGGAGGTGCGAGCCCCTTCCTCCCATATCCTGTCTCAGGGCGAGTGTCCAGGAAGAGAGCAGGAAGACACAAGGTGCAGGAGCACCCCTCCTGGGAAGGCCTAGGTGTGAGAGCATGGGCCTGGGTGGGTGCTCCAGCAGGGCACCCTCCCAGCGGAGGGGTGGGGGCACCGGGGAACCCATGCCTTGATCCGGACCCTGGGGCCCGGGAGACACCCACCCCCACCCAGACTAAATATTCTTAATCAATAAAAACCACCACTTGATTACTTCTCTCTCATTCCTCAGTTCAGTAAAAAAACAGAATCCTGTCTCCACCCATCTTATCACTAACCCAGAGCCCAACTATACTGAAGTTCTACTCCAAGGACATGACCTTAAATTTATATCTACCAAGAACCCACACATATTATCCCCAACATTAGGCAGACCCCCACCTTGTAGCCTCCCTCATTCTGCAGGCCCACCCTAAAGAACCCTGGCCAGGACAGGATATCTTTCTCTATTTCGAATATTTATTCAGTGATGATTTGGTTTAAGAATAGAAAACTAACAGAGGCTTGAAGGTATCCTCTTTCGTATGCTGACCACATGGAATTCCTGGACAAACATATTTGTCTTTCAACGGGCACTGAGCATCTCACAATTTGTGTCTACTCAGCTAGTTGTCCAGTAATCTTCCTCTTTTACTCTACTTCAAACCATAATTCATTTTCTTATTTTAAATAGAGACAGAGTCTCTCTCTATAGGCCTGTGTGGATCTCAGTAGAGAAACCAGGAACACTTACAACTCACTGAGTTTCCCCTATCATCTGTCTCCTGTGTGTTGGGAGGGAAAATGTGGTACATATTGGCACCAAGATTCTCCCTTTTTAATGGGGATGAGCCTTCTCTGCCTTACACAATCCTGGGAGACATTCTTGTCTTACATGTTACCAACACTCTGCCCTCTCTATTTGGGCCATCTGGAGCCTCACTCGGGTCCACAATGTTATGGGAAATACCTTTGGGAATTACTCCAACAATGGAGTGCTCGGTAGTAAAGGGCAATAGATAAAAGAAGACCAAGAGTCCCTAGATTCAAAAGTCAAGGCCTCCATCAATTTCTCCAGGATTCATATACAATGGTGTGCTTAGAACTCTCACTTTGTAGACAAGAGTGCACAATCACATATTAGCTGGAGGTTTGTAGGTCAGGTCTTTCCAGGTTAAGATGTAGGGAACCGGGTGGGGGTGTTCGTGAGTTCCAGAATTGAACACCTCTTCTTTTACCTGTAAAATAATCTCAAGATTAAAAGAACTGTCCTGAGGCCAGCCAAAATTAAATGTTGCCCATTCAGAATTGTAGAAAGTTTGTCATTTTTTCTTCTTGACATCCAGGGACTGATTGTTGGCTCGGTCCCAAATGTCTCCCCAATGGTCTAGAGTCAAACTTAAGGGGCTTGTTAATTGTTGTCCCATGGTGGTCAGATGGTAAAAAACAAAAAAGGCAAAAGACAAGTATTCAGGGCTGGCCTTCAAGTCCTGGACCTCCAGTCCCCACTCCCAAGGCAATACAGACATTGTAGTAGTAACCGGGTGTGGAGTGACATTAAATGGGCCTAAGAAATGAAAAGTTGCAAATTTCAGGCTGTTAATTGTAAAACAAAACAAACAAACAAAAAATTATTTGGTGCTACCAACAGGCCGTACATCCTTTAAGAATATATTTCAAATGAGAATCCGGTGTCAGCCTCTATTCTCCCTGGAGATATAGCCATTCAAGGTCTCTGAGCTTGTGAGATGGCACATCCAAACTCCTTGTCACCAATCTCAGGACCTGAGATCATATCCATTACCTAAATGGAATAAGGGCAACCTGGTCTACAGAACAAGTGACAGTCTCTAAAGCTACACAGAGAAACCCTGTCTGGAGAAAACAAACAAACAACAACAACAACAGCAATAATAATAAAATAATTGGTATTAAGGCAAAATCAGTTCCCACATATAGTGTTTATATTTCCACAGTTGGCCCTGGCAGGCTGGTAACCAAATACACAAAAAATAAATGACATGTAATAACATTTTTTCAATCTATTTCTTATTTTTCCTTCTTTATCACCCAATGTTGTGGGTTGATGTCAGGATCTTTCAAAAACCTGGAAAAGTGCTTAGTCAATGAGCTGCACCAGGCCTTGCTTAGTTAAATTTGCATTTGACTCAGTGATAGTTAAACCACCCGAAGATATCAAAAAGGTTCCTATGACTTACAACAGTAAACAGAGGCATTCCCTGACATAGACTTCCTGATTTAGACCTGTTGCTGAATCTGTTTTTCTACAACTGGGAGTGGGTAAACCCTGGGAAGAAATCTGAGGTTTACCTGGTAGTGATTAGTGCAGGTCAGTTACTCGCAAAAAGAGGCCAGCCTTGTCTACTGAAAATCCATTTACCTTGGGCCTATCTGTGAACAGAAACTAAGGCACCATCTGGGATGTCTTTTGCCTTTGCAGGAAATTGGGGGAAAGTATGGGGAGTGGAGAATCCATTTACCATCAGGATCAGACAGAGGTTCTAGATGACCCAGGTAGATGGAGTGGGTGGTGTCACCATTGCTGAAATAGTGACAGATGGAAGGTCTAAGGCTGAACAGTCTCTTCCCTGTAAAGACAGAGTGAGCAATCTCAGCACAAAGGAGCCAGAGGCTGTGGGATCTCTATGAGTTTCAGTCTAACCTAGTCTACAGATTGACACATAAGATAACATGTTCTATATAGGAAAACAATACCAATAAAACAAATAAAAGAAAGGAAGATATAAGGAATGACAGAAAATATTCAAGACATAAAGAAAAAAGAAGTTGCAATAACAGGAGGAAAAGTTGAGCACCACTGGGCAACTAGCAGAGTTGATTCACTTTTCCAGTAGAGGACAGTGAGTCTATACGTTAGGCCCCTTATTCAGGTCAAAAAAGTTGTATTAAATAGAATTCATATTATTTTGTGTATGCATGAAGCATATTTCATGTACTCAGCTATTTATTTTTATGAAAGAGCAAAGAAACAGAAGTTGCGTGGCCACAACTGCAAAAGATCTAGGGGAGTGTAAGAAAAATGAAAAAATACTCATATGCCTAATACATGACCCATTAATGCACATTTGAGCATTTAGGTACTTTTTTTCCTAGGTAGTACTAATTGGCCTGGAATTTTTTATATAGGCAAAGGTTACATGGAATTCAAAGATATTCTACTTCTCCTGCTTTCTGAGTCTTCAGATTAAAATTTCCCCAATGTAAATATTTTAATATATCGAGAATACAGTATGAAATATTATTTCTCTAAAGCCAGTAATTATTTTCTATTGTATCCCAAAAGGGGTTACTAGGTAAAGGATTCCTAAAAACATTCGGCAACTTCTCCACTTTCATCCATTTGTGATGACAATACCCTCACATGAGAGAAAATGTAATTTTAAAAGTTGAAATAATCTTCTTGGATTAGTTGTGCCTGTGAGGCTGATGGTTCACTCATGAGAGCAAGGTTGGGGCCTGAAGTTCCTTCTCCACACACACAAGACGTTTCTGCTCATTTGCTTCTAGCCATAACTTCCTTTGATAATGGGACACTTTGCTGTTTTGTGTCCTGTTTTCCTCTTTCTCCTCAAAAGTGGAGAGTGAATCAGACACATTTTCATAGTAAAAATCTAAAGTGGTGACATATTAATGTAAATTTCTTGTCTCCATTCCCTCCTTTTTCAAATGAAAATGGTGGTTACATGTCCTTATTGACCTCAAAGACACACTGTAGCACAGGGTGTCCTGGAATTTGCAGTTCTAACAGTGCAGCTTAACAAGTAACTGGGATTAGATGTCCATATAGTGAGACATAGGACAACATTGCCTATATGCAGAAACTTGTCTTAAAGAAACAAGAAAAGAAGACAGCAGCCAGTATGCAAGCAAGCAAAAATGTAAGAAGTAAAGAAGCAAGGAAGGTACTAGGTGGTTGTGGTGCACAACCTTAATCCCAGTACTAAGGAGGCAGAGGCAGGTGGATCTCTGTGAGATCGACTCCAGACTGTTCTACAAGAGCTAGTTCCAGGACAGCCTCCAAACCCACCTGTCTTAAAAAATAAAATAAAATAAAAAAAAACACAAGTAAGGCAAGGAAACATCATATATACAAAGAAAGACAGGGTGACAGCAATAGGAGGAGTGTGAAAGACCCCATAGCAAACAGTTTAGTTGTGTCACATTTCCTGAAAAGGACAGCAGCAACTGGAGGCCAATTTATTTGTGGCCAGCAGCCCCAAGAGTACAGAAGTCTCAAGCTATGGCTAAGGCCCTCTAAGTTCATATGCTCACATTCATAGATCAGGCCAATAAAGAAAAATGTCCCTAAATAGATCCAAAGTGTTCGGGGTTCATTGTGGCATGGATAGCAAGACCTAAGGGCATAGAAGTTGGAGACGCTGAGAGAGTTACTGAAGGAGAAGACATTTAATGTCAGGTAATTGGAGAGGTTCAAAACCAGCATTGATCTGGTCAAGTTTGGAGAGCTCCTCTGTTAATGGTGAGACATAGGTGGGGACACCTCATATGGCTACCCCAGGTTCCCTTCACTCCTTAATTGGAGACAGAAAAACCAGGAAATTGAAATACAACTTGGATTTTTGTACTCTGTGTCACCTTCCTTTCTATTGCTAGCCTTCCAGAGCTGACAAATTTTTATTATCATAGTAGCTATGTATATATTCATTCTACTGATTAGAAACTTTGAGTCTCAGGAAACAAAATGACAGGTAGAAAGACCAGGCACTAGTGTTGTCTCTGCTGTCTGGGAAGTCTGAAACAACCTTGTTAATGCAGGTTATCTTGGTGAGTGTAACCTGGGGATTGTGGAGCTCTTCTATCCAATTCCTACCAGCTAGGTTCCCAAGTGTGCTTCCATGTCCACCAGTGCACACAGATTTCCTAATGGAGCTTGATAATTTCAGACTGGAGAGATTTCTCAGTAGTTAAGAACACTAACCTTTCTTCCAGATGTCCAGAATTAATTTCCCATGTACCTGATTGCTTACAACCATCTATAAAGAGATCTGGTGCCCTCTTCTGGCCTGACAGATACATGCAGACAGAACACCGTAAAAATACATAAATAAATAAATCTGGTTTTGTTATTATTTTTTGAAACATGGTTTCTCTGTGACTTTGCAGGTTGTCCTGTAACTTGCTCTTGTAGACCAGGCTGGTCTCAAACTCATAGAGTCCCACCTGCCTCTGCCTCCAGAGTGCTTGGATTAAAGGCATGAGCCACCACTGCCCAACTAAATAAATAAATCTTTTTTTTGATCTTTTTTGTTTTTGTTTATTTTGTTCTTTTTTTGTTTTTTGAGACAGGGTTTCTTTGTGTAGCTTGGAGCCTATCCTGTCACTCTCTCTGTAGACCAGGCTGGGTTTGAATTTACAGAGATCTGCATGCCTCTCTTCCTAAGTGCTGGGATTAAAGGTGTGAACAAACAACATCCAGCCTAAATAAATAAATTTTAAAGAGAAAGATCCAGCAAATATACATAAAGTAAGCCCCATATTCCCCTCAGTTTTCCATACAGCAATCAGATTCCAACAGCATTCATGTGCATGTTTATAAACAGGTTTCCAGATGACTCAAGGCCATGCCAGGAAGTTAAGTCTGGAAGCAATGTCCTCATATCACTAAGTGCACTCAGGAGTTCCAGTGCAATCATGGGCCCAGAATCAACCATCTTATATAACCACCTTAGACTAAAAAATTTCTAAATGTCCCCTACTTCCTCCAGATTCCCAATGCATCCAGTTCCCCCAAAATTGGAAACCTGATCATTGAATCCCAGTCACTCTTAAGGTCCTCAGTGACTTCTGTTTCTGAGGGTTCCCTAGGGACTCTGGGGTCTTCAGATGAATACAGTGACCAGCATGTTCACTCTGAAACTCCAAAAAACTAATGGAAGGAACAGAGTTTGTACTCAAGCAACAAAAGCCTCTCATCATAAAACAGTTTGTCTGGGCTAGTCCCCAGATACGACTCAAAATTGATAACTGGTCTAAATTACGGAATATGAGATGCAGATTTGTCTCTGTCTTGTCCCTCTGTGCAGCAGCCAGAACAGCCATAGTACCAGTACATTAATGAGAATCCCACAGTATTGTGGATTCCTCAATGTTTGATGCATCTTGGGACATTTTGGAAGACGAACCTTTGTTTACACATGACAGGACACAATCATTCTGTGTCAACCCGGGTACTGCTATGAAGCTATATTATCACATACTGAGTGAAGACTCTCTAGTCTTGTTGTGTCACATCATACCCATCCTACTGTCCGGCACTGTTTTATGTATCTAGAGAACCACAAGTCTATGTTTGATTGAGGTTAGTTGCCAGAATGGGATGTCCATACAGCATGCTCACCTAGGGCACACAGGTCTTTCTAAGACAACTTTTTTTTTCTCTTTCTAGATCTGTTTGAACAACCAATGCTCTAAGTACAAATGTAAGTATCTCTGGGGTGACAGTCACATATAAATGGAAATTCTAAAGAAGTTATAGAGTCAACACATTACCTTGTCCACCTATTTGTTCTTACCTCCGACAATGTAGAGTCCATTTCTCCAGGCAGATGCTCTATGGGAAAAGCTCAGTTCCATCTACAGAGGAGCTCTTACTAAAATTCCTTCGAGAGCTGGTCACTCTTACAGACTTGATAATATATCATTACCATACCAAGGGCAACTTCACATTTTAATCAGAATCCTTGGTTCAGGACAAGTATTGGTTTATCATGGAAGAGCTGGCATTGCAAACAAGGGCCAGCATATTGCAGAATCTGAGGTTTTGGGGGAATGGGTCCTCCTATGTACTAAGGACCTCATGTCACATCCTGGTGTTGGTGCATAATATTCAGTGGCTCAGTCAAGCATTAGAGAATGAAGCAGCTGAAGAGCTTAGTAAAAACATACTCACGGTTTGTGGGTCTCAATTCTCAGTGGGTGTGAGACAGGGGGATCAGAAGTTTTTAGTAAAATCAGAAGTCCTACCAGAGTATGAGTCCTGTAGGAGCTACAGTTACCCCATATCTAGTTTAGGCTCCGAGAGATTTCAAAATGTTGGGGCAAAATTTTGGGAGAAAACAAAAGCAATTGGATGATCTGGATTCTAGGGGATGACTTAGTAAAGGATTTTCCACCAAATATGTGAACCTAACCTGTGTTTTCAGGCCTTCATGACTGAAGTGTAATGGCAACATGCACATGTTTTCCTATAACCTCTTCACTTGGGGGCCCTAGAATGAGTGTGTCTAGAACACATACACCAACAAAAATGTGTGAAAACACACACTCAGAGAGAAATTGTCTGTGTAGTCATGGCCATCCTGGAATTGCTCTGTAGTCCACCCTGGCCTCACACTCACAAAGTTGCACCTGCCTCCTCCTTCTCCTCCCACATTCTGGAAGGGAAGGTATGTGCCACCTCAGCTTCTGATACTTGTTTTTTCTTCATGTATTGATTGTAATAAAATATCTTGAAACAATATATTTTACCCTTTGTTTATATTTCTCCTAGTTTCAGGGATTTACGCCAGGATTTCCCACAGAGAGGGAAAAGAGGTCTGTCACTGACTCTCCAAGCACTGTGTTGTTAATTTTGCAATAACTCATCACTATAGTTCATTTTAATCCTCTGTGAATGTCCAGAAAATTTCCTGGGAGTTGAAACTTTAAACTGAGGCCAGAAGATCTCTGTGGGGTTGAGGCCAACTTGCTCTATACAGTGTGATACAGGACAGCCAGGGTTTTAATGAGAATCCCTGTGTCAAAAAAGAGTGGAACATTGTGGCACACACCTTTAATCCCCCCATTCCAGAGCCAGATGAAAGCACATGCAATTCTTTGATTTTGAGAGCAGTCTGGTGTAAACAGTGAGTTCCAAAACAGAGAAACCCTGTCTCAAAAAAGGTAAAAGGGGAAGAACCAGCGAGAACAACCCATGAAGGGACCAAACCCGAGCACCTCTGCAATCCCGAGTTCAGTTCCAATGTCCTAGGAAACCATGCACAAAAGAAAGTCTGAACCAGGTACTAAGGGAGAAAAGGCCAAGGTGAAGGAAGAGCCACATAGAAGATCTGGAAGTTTGTCTGCTAAAACTGGTCCTCAAAGGCAGGCCCAAGCCTAAAAAGGCCCTTGAAAAGAAGAGAGAGAAGGAAAGATGGGGAAATCAGATGCTGACAAGGATGCAAACAACCCTGCAGAAAATGGAGACGTGAAAACAGACCAGGCACAAAAAGCTGAAGATCCATGAGATGCCAAGTGAAATGTGTGCATTTTTGATAACTGTGTACTTCTGCTGACTGTACAGTTAAAATAATATTTTCATCAAGTTTGATAAATATGCAGAATTTCGTTTTAATTTTTTTTCCATTTTCTTAGTTTTTTGAAACAGCATTTCTTTGTGTAGCGTTGGAGCCTAACCTGGCACTCACTCTGGAGACCAGGTTGTCCTAAAACTCAGAGATCTGCCTGCCTCTGCCTCTGGAGTGCTGGGATTAAAGGCGTGTGCCACCAACAACCAGCTTTGATTTACCTTTTTTGTTTGTTTGTTTGTTTGTTTTGTTTTTCGAGGA
>NW_023277053.1:150331-215655 GCF_003668045.3 Cricetulus griseus
GCCTGCCTCAGCCCTTATAAGAGCAGATGGGTTGGAGTGAGAGCACCTTTGGGCCACTCAACTCCTCCATGGAACTGAGACATTATCAGAGGGAGCTTACACCCCCTTTCCCGGAGCTCATATATCCAATCATAAAAAAAAATATAAAATCTGCATGAGAATGATAGGAATCAGGGACACTGGTCAGCCCTCACCCTGTTGAGCATGTACCACGTGTACCAGGGCACAAAAGAACCCCCAGAGTTAGATTGACATAATGGTATTAGGGAGTCTTGGTGGGGAAGTTCCAGCTGACCAAAAGAAATTTCTGTTGTGCCAATTTTTCTAGATGGTGATCTGCAATAGCTCACCCATGAGGGCAAGCTGTTTTTTTCCTTTTTGTGATACCAAGGATGGAAGCCAGGGCCTTGAACATGCCAGGAAAGGACTCTGACCATTGGGCTCTATCCTCAGCCGAGGGCTCCTTTTAAACGTGGGTTACTGTATATTTTTTATTATCTCTCTCCTTTCTATCTTGCTGTTCCCATTGGTATGTTGAGGAAGAATCAGGATTAAAGCACTGATGACAGGTGTTCTCCATAGAGTTAATATTGTAAACAAAGCTGTGGCCCAGCCACCCCCCCCACCCTTCATAGTCACAAGACTAAAAACAGTGTAAATGAATACAGGAAGTTGTAAGGTATTGGTCAAGACATTAAGAATGGGAGGAATTTATCAATTAACCAAGAAGTCAGGTTAGAAAGGTCCTAGGGTCAAGAAACTAACTATCCTTTGAGGTTTATAAAACCTGAAGGAAATTTTATTTCTCTTCCCCACTGGGATCTGACCCATCTTTCTGATGGAGACTGGAGAACTTCCTCAAAAACAATCCACGTTTAAAAGCAACCCAAGGTATAACTGCAATGGTGACATTCCAAGGGGTGCGCCATGGTGGCCACGTGGCTGAATTAATTGGGGACAAGAGATCAGGGTTCCTCACTGGAACATTTTTCTCAAGACAGTTGACAAGCCTGATCTCCAGCCAGACCCAAAAGCCCGATTCCCACTCATTCTCAGGCGTGCTGGGAAGAGCACACTGCCCCTCTGCCCTCCAGTTCTGCATTCTGCCTGCTGATCTGGAGCCAATGGGACAGGAACGGGCTGTCACTTCCTCCGGGCCTGGGCCTGGTTGCTCTGTCCCTTCTGGTGCTGTTGCTTAACGTGAGCCAGGATGTCTCTGATCTTCCGCTGCGCCATCTGGCTGGCATAGAAATGCCCGATGATCTTAACAATGACTTGGTCATTCTCATCCGGAATCTGGTCTCTTGGCACCAGCACCTCAGCAGCAGTCAATTTCTGCAGCTCATTTACCTTTTTGCCACCTTTGCCAATGACCCGGCCAGCTGCTGAAGCTGGCACCCGTATGTGGGTCTCCAGCTTTACTTCCTCCTTAGGACCAAAGAAATTCTCTTCTTTTATTTTGTCATAGATTCTTCCCTGAGCCTTGAACTGTGCCTCCGGGGGTCCAGTAATGATAACCATTCGAACTTTGGAGTCAGGCGTTTCCGGTGGTGCGATCCTGATGGAGGCACTGGTGAACCATGAGAGTTGTTTGATGTGCTGCCCCTTCTTGCCGATGATGGCGCCCACAGCCTGTGCAGGGATGAACACCTGTACCATCTCCTGCTCAGTAGCCTGCTTGAAGGAACAATAGGGAGCAGCCCCAGTGACGCTGCTGGGAGGTAGAGGGACAGCACTGGATGACGCTGGGAAGAGACCCACAGAAGCCAGGTTGAGACCAGGGATGAGGTGAGACTGCAAGCTCATGGCAGCTACATCATTCTCGTAGGCCTCTCGAACTTTCTTCATGATCTCTTGCTCAGCCCTGCAGCAATTCTCAATGGCCCCCTTCACAGTGATGGTCCTCTCAGGGTTGTAGAGGGTGAGATGCTGGAGCGATGAGATAGTGATCTTTGTCTCTGTATCCTGCTCAACCTACTTCAAGTTCCTCCCTTCCTTGCCAATGAGTCGCCCCACAAAGCTATTATGGGCCAGGATCTTCAGGGGAACCTCGTGAGCCGTTTTGGTGTCCTTTGCCTCCTTGTGCATTATCTCCAAGATCATCTTGCATGCTGAGGAGCAGCCTTCGGGTGTTGAATGCACACTGATGGCCTTCTCCGCAGCTCCAGCATTCTCCTTCCTGTGCACCTTTATCTTGGACTGGGTCTGTTTTGTGATGTTGCGGATGGTGGCACCCTCCTTGCCAATGATAGCACCTACATTCTGCGTGGGCACCAGGAGCCTGAGGGGGATGTCTACTTGCTGCTGCTTGGCTGGGGCCTCTGCTGCCACAGGTGATTCTTGCCGAGGCTGGCCCCGAGAGCCAAAGCCACCACGGCGCCCATTCTCAGGACCCTGAGCTAACTGCTCATCAGATATGTATGAGACCTTCAGGGCATGGTTCTCCAGTTGATGGCCATTTAGCTTCATAATGGCTTGCCTCGTCTGCTCCCTGTTGGAGTAGGTGACGTTAACCACTGCAGTCTCACTTTCTGTGTTCACTTGCTCACAGTTCTCCACTGTACCATACTGGGCCAGCAGGCTGTCCAGCACTTCCCATCGGAGCTGGGGTGGAATATTCCGAATCTGAATTTTCCGACTCATTTGTTTTTTGGGGACCGAGTGTTCAATTTTCCTTGTAGCTCTACTTTCCCTGATGATTTAAAAAAAAAAAAATGAATGCGGGAACAAGAGTGGGGGATGAGGGGGAAGGGAGGGTAAGGAACATTAGCTAAATTCAAGAGTTTGAGGGGCATCTTAGGAATCCAGGCACTAGCTGCTTAAGCCTTTGGAGGGGGGTTGGGGGAAGATTGCTCCAGGCATGGTAGAACCAGTAAATTCGTTTGTCTCAAAGTTTCCTTTTAGTTCCAATATTCTCCTAATCTAGTGGGCTAGTTGCAGGGACTGCTCCCAGGGCCAGATTTAGGAAAGGTGTGATAGCATTTGTGTGGTGAGCAAGCAGCTTCTGCGCCTCCCAGAAGTAGGAAGGAGCCAGGGGAAAGGATCAACCCGTTTCTCCTAGTCGGGTGGGAGTAGAGCATTAAAGTTTATTTTCCTGCTGAGCCACGGAGAAGAGCTCAGGCGACAAGACATCACCTGTGGGGGCCAGAGGGCTAGTGGAGGGCCCCGGGGGTCGCGGCGCAGCATGGTCTGTTGGGGAGAGTCCCTTGCGGCAACCAGGAGCCTCTAGGCAAAGCTTTGGCTTCTAGGGAAGAAGCATTTCGACCCGGTGCTACAGTGCCACCTGGCTCACACCCCACTCAAAAATCAAAATGGCTCAAGCCGCAGGCCTTGGGCGGGAGGCAGGAGGCGGGAGCCCCTTCCTCCCATGTCCTCTCTCAGGGCGAGTGCCCAGGAAGAGAGCAGGAAGACACAAGGTGCAGGAGCACCCCTCCTGGGAAGGCCTGGGTGTGAGAGCATGGGCCTGGGTGGGTGCTCCAGCAGGGTTCCCTCCCAGCGGAGGGGTGGGGGCACCGGGGAGACCACGCCTAAATCCGGACCCTGGGGCCCGGGAGACACCCACCCCCACCCAGACTAAATATTCTTAATCAATAAAAACCACCACTTGATTACTTCTCTCTCATTCCTCAGTTCAGTATGGACAGAATCCTGTCTCCACCCATCTTATCACTAACCCAGAGCCCAACTATACTGAAGTTCTACTCCAAGGACATGACCTTAAATTTATATCTACCAAGAACCCACACATATTATCCCCAACATTAGGCAGACCCCCACCATGTAGCCTCCCTCAGTGTTCAGGCCCACGCTAAGGAACCCTGGCCAGGACAGGATATCTTTCTCTATTTCGAATATTTATTCAGTGATGATTTGGTTTAAGAATAGAAAACTAACAGAGGCTTGAAGGTATCCGCTTTCGTATGCTGACCACATGGAATTCCTGGACAAACACATTTGTCTTTCAACGGGCACTGAGCATCTCACAATTTGTGTCTACTCAGCTAGTTGCCCAGCAATCTTCCTCTTTTACTCTACTTCAAACCGTAATTCATTTTCTTATTTTAAATAGAGACAGAGTCTCTCTCTCTAGGCCTGTGAGGATCTCAGTAGAGAAACCAGGAACACTTACAACTCACTGAGTTTCCCCTATCATCTGTCTCCTGTGTGTTGGGAGGGAAAATGTGGTACATATTGGCACCAAGATTCTCCCTTTTTAATGGGGATGAGCCTTCTCTGCCTTAGACAATCCTGGGAGACATTCTTGTCTTACATGTTACCAACACTCTGCCCTCTCTATTTGGGCCATCTGGAGCCTCACTCCGGTCCACAATGTTATGGGAAATACCTTTGGGAATTCCTCCAACAATGGAGTGCTCGTAGTAAAGGGCAATAGATAAAAGAAGACCAAGAGTCCCTAGATTCAAAAGTCAAGGCCTCCATCAATTTCTCCAGGATTCATATACAATGGTGGGCTTAGAACTCTCACTTTGTAGACAAGAGAGCACAATCACATATTAGCTGGGCACATAGCTTGGGGCCTGACCAACACTCTTCTCTGCTCTGCCACAATCCCTGCCCTTCTCTGGTTTTTGGTGCTCACATTGAAGAGATAAACTTGCAAACAGCTCCTGAGGTTAAAACTGACCCAATTTCTATCTGGAAGGCATATAGTAGACCTCATTCTCCAAACACACACACCAGCTCCAGAATACTGCCCAAGGCTCTTCCTCCCCAATGGCCCTCTTTCTTCCACCAAGGTCCCCTGCACTTACACCCACCACATACACACTTCCTTCAGAGCTCATTTGAAGACTACTAGGTTGTTGCATTTTTCCTGTACACATTTTTTATTGCATTCTAATCTAAGATCATGGGCTGAAATGGCTCCAAACAGGAGACGCAAAGGTCCTCGCATTCTTTGTCTCCTTCCAACAGAAGATGCTCAAATCCTTCATCTTGACACAAATTTGGAGCCACTCAATCTCTGCTGTACACTATGGAGACCAAATCTCATTGATGTGATTTTCCATTTCAGTGGGTTTCAACACAGGGTTTTTCTGTATAGCTTTGATGATTGTCATGGCACACATTCTGCAGATCAGGTGAACATCCATCTCAGGGATGTCCAAATGCTGGGATTAAAGGCAGGCAGCACCACATCCTAGCTGATTTAATTATTCTTTTTTTCTTGATCTGTGTATGTTGACCAGGCTGGCCCTACAAATCACAGAGATTATTTGCCTCAGTTTCCTGACAGCTGGCATTAAGAGTGGATCACCAGATCCTTCAAGAAGTAATCGTGATTTATATAACATTTGCTGATTGACATGTTTATGGGAAAATGAATGCCAAGAGAAAATTGGCCTCGACCTCTTCAGTATCCCTCCCTGTATAAATTGGGGCTCCACGTGTCGATGCCCATATCAAAAAATGGACTTCTACTTAACCTGCTTCTAGGGATCCTATTCAGCTCTTCCTTTGGCTAGGCACCCCTTCGTATTGTCAAGGGCTGCTAAGATTCTTACCTCATTGTTTGCAACAATTTCCATCCTCCCTCTCACTTCTTGTGCCTCCCAGAAACTCTACCAGGTCCCCTAGCTTCCTGTAGATCCTCTCTTCTCTACATAAATTTCCCAAGGCCCCCTGATGGTGTCTGGATTTCTTCTGTTCATTGATTGCCCTTAGGTATTTGGGTATTCTGAAGAGAATGGTGGCACCCCATTTTGAGGGACTGAAGTGTACTTAATCAGTGGTAGGAAACCATCAGTTTGTTTCCAAGGGTTCCAGCTGCTCCCATTGCAGGAATACAATAGCTCCAAGTGACATCTTACTTTTTCGGAAAACCATGTCAAGGGTTTTGTCAGTTTACTTTCTAAATCCTGGAAACCTTCCTTGTCATCTATAAAAGCTATACATATTCAAATTTTCAAAAGCAGGGTGACTTGAGTCTCATTGATAGTGGACTTGTCCAACATTGTGTCCAAACACAGGGAGATACAGGAAAAAAAATGAAAATTATTGAAAAAATTATTATTCCATGTGTGTTTGTCTAAGCATTGGGTCCATATCCTGCCAGAGAACATTTGTGGATGTAAGAAAAAAATGTATGTTTTTCCCCTTTCATCATGTGCAGCATGGAAATAAAACTCAAGTACTCAAGCTACACAACATGGACTTGGGTTGTGACATTTCACAACCTTCAGAGCTCTTGATTCAAAGGGTTATGTCTCCAGGAATATCAAAGACTGTCACCAGGTTTCTATAGCACTGGCTGGTTTCAAACTCATTTTATGACTAAGAATTACCATGAACTTCTGGTCCCAAACCTCATCCATTATGAGATTATGGACTTGGATCCCTTGAGGGTGTGTTTTCCACTCCCTTTAGATGCTACTGAGAAACTCATGAAGACATTCTGTCCTTACTGGATATTTATTCTGAGTTCTTTCTGGGCATTTTCTATTTGTTTAACAACTTAAGGGACACTAGTCCTACATCTGCTCTTGCTATAACCCTGAGACGGGAGAGCAATTCTGTTCTAGAAGACATTGCCAATGGTCTATATTGATTAATAACTTTTTTGAATTTCCCCATTTTAAAGTCTTGTGGATCCTAAACTGAACTTGAATTTGCTCTATAGCCCCCGATGACCTTGAATTTTTTTCAAATGAAATATAAGAACAACTATAGTAACAGGGGTCCATGATACACACCTTTAATCCCATCACTAGGGAAGCACGGACAGCAAAATCTCTGATTTAGTGTTTTCTCAAATGAAATGTAAGAACAGGGCGTGGGTCTGTCATTGGTCGTGCACACCTTTAATCCCAGCACTCCTGGCACAGGCAGGCGGATCTCTATCCGTTCAAGGCCAGCCTATTCCCCAGATCCAGGGACAGGATAGGCTCAAAAGCTACACAGAGAATCCCTGTCTTGAAATAGCAAAAAAAAAGAACAGGGCGTGCTGACATACATATTTTAATCCAATACCTAGAGAGGCAGAGGCATGAGGATCTCTGAGTTGGAGGGCTGCATATTTAAAAAATAGGAGGTACAGAACATCCAGGATTACACTGAAAATCCCTAACTCATGAACAAAGACATAAAATAAAAATTTAAACTAGCTGGGTGTGGTGGTACATGTCTTCAATACTAGTATTCAGCAGGCAGAGGCAGGAGGATATCTGAGAGGTCTTGCACTACTTGGTCTACACAGGGAGATCTAAGACACACAGGAATATTTAGAGTGACCTGACCTCAAAAGAGCAAACAAACAAAAAAACCTTTCCTTATCTAAAGCCATCCAATCAATGCAAATTTCAATTGCTTTGAGATTTTTAACTTTCTCAGAAATGCCAAAAACATGAAAAACAACAACACCTCAGGCTTGTGAAAATGTGGGGGAAAGGATCCTCATTCATTGCTGTTGCTAGTACAGAATGGTACAGCCATCCTCCCACCCCACCATTGACCCAAAATGGCCAACTTACCCTGGAGATCAGCAGGAACTCCTGTCTTCAACAGATTGCTGCTACTCTGTGAAACTCCAGTCCAAGGACCTGACTTAAATATATTTTCCATCCAGGTTCCTCCCAGGTCTTCTACCTTTTTCCCATCATTCCAGCAGACCCTCCCACTCAATGGCCCCACCCAGTCTATAGCTACACACTATAGTGGCTTTGTATATTTAACTTTGGCTTTCAATATTGATCAGATATAATCACTGCTGCTTTTGTGGAGACCTAAAGCACAAACAGATCTTTTGCCCCACCCTCTCAGTTCTCCAATTTTGCTGTTGAACCCAGTTAAAATGTGGTCTTCACTACTTGGTGACATGAGCCTCCGCTCAGGCTGCCAAAGGTCATCCTATTCCTTCTGATTGCTGCCACCCCTCCTATTTTCCTTTTTTCCCCCAATCCAAACCATATTCACCTTTATTAAAGATGCTTTACATAAACAATCATGGTATTTCATGCAGGATGTGGGCACACAATCAGTAACAGTTTATAAGAACTTCCAAACTCCCTTCTTGTATGGACTATCAAAATCAGAATGCAACTATAAGACCTAGTGAAGTCTACATTCAATGCTTTGAAAAGGGGAAGAGCTTAGAGTGAGGGTTGACATTTCACATTAAGGATGTTGTTTAACAGCTTTTGACAAGCAGACACTGACATTCAGGAAATAAAAAGAAAATGGCAGAATTGTCATTCTGAAGATACACAATCTTGTATATAAAAGGAACCAATGCTCTTTTGAGGATATTATTTTCACTGCAAAGTCCAGATTGCCCAATAAACCAGCAAAACCTATTTTAGAGGGTCAGGTGCCAACAGGTCTCTGGTTTTAAGGGATTTAATCTATGTTGATGGTACAGGGGAAAGATGATATAAAAATGAATTTGGAGTTTTCCCACACAAGGCATTCTGTGCTGGAGTGGCCACATATGTCAACACTAGTACATCTCTCCTGAGCCAAGAGGGGACTTTCTAAATTGTCACAGAAAGAAGTTTTCCATCAATCATCATCAATTAATCCAGCTTAGGAGACATTTTGTTTCTGACACATGTTCCTTCCCTACCCCAAAACAGCATAGCATTAAAAAAAGTAAATCAGCTGGGCATTAGTGGTGCATGCCTTTAATCCCAGCCCTCGTGAGGCAGGGGCAGGTAGATCTCTGTGGGTGCGAGACCAGGCTGGTCTACAAGACCTAGTTCCAGGACAGCCTCCAAAGCCACAGAGAAACAGTCTCGAAAAACCAAAAAAAAAAAAAAAAAAAAAAACAAAACAAAAAAAAGGTAAATCAAAGCTGGGTGTTGGTGACACACGCCTTTAATCCCAGCACTCCGGAGGCAAAGGCAGGCTGATCTCTGTGAGTTTGAGGACAACCTGGTCTCCAGAGTGAGTGCCAGGTTAGGCTGCAAAGCTACACAGAGAAACACTGTTTCAAAAAACCAAGAAAATGAAAAAAATAAATAAATAAAACGAAATTCTGCATATTTATCAAACTTGATAAAAATATTATTTTAACTGTACAGTCAGCAGAAGTACACAGTTATCAAAAATGCACACATTTCACTTGGAATCTCCTGTATCTTCAGCTTTTTGTGCCTGGTCTGTTTTCACGTCTCCATTTTCTGCAGGGTTATTTGCATCCTTGCCTGCATCTGATTTCCCCATCTTTCCTTGGGTACCTTCTCTCTCTTCTTTGCAGGGGCCTTTTTAGGCTTGGGCCCTGGATTTGGAGGACCAGTTTTAGCAGACAAACTTCCAGACCTTCTCTGGGGCTCTTCCTCCACCTTGGCTTTTTCTCCCTTAGTGTCTGCTTCAGACTTTCTTTTGTGCATGGTTTCCTAAGACATTGGCACTGAACTCGGGATTGCAGAGGTGCTCGGGTTTGGTCCCTCCGGGGGTTGTTCTCGCTGGTTCTTCCCCTTTTACCTTTTTTGAGACAGGGTTTCTCTGTGTAGTCCTGACTGTTCTGGAACTCACTGTTTACACCAGGCTCCCCTCAAAATCAAAGAATTGCATGTGCTTTCCTCTGGCTCTGGAATGGGGGGATTAAAGGTGTGTGCCACAATGTTCCACTCTTTTTTGACACAGGGATTCTCATTAAAACCCTGGCTGTCCTGTATCACACTGTATAGAGCAGGTTGGCCTCAAACCCCAGAGATCTTCTGGCCTCTGCCTTCTTTGTGTTGGCATGAAAGGATTGTCCACCAAACCCAGCTTATTCACCCCTTTTTGATGGAGTAGGGCTGGTTAAGTCTTACAACTGTCTGGCTGTGACTCTTTTCATTCATGATGCTACCACCACCCAGCTCCATTTCAAGGTCATCTAGATCTTCCCTCTGTTCCCCAGGTCAAGGGATTTGCAAAGTACTCTTTTCCTCCAAATTCCCAGTACACAGTCATCAAGGCACAGGCCTGATGCTGGCTTCTGTGCTTGTAGATTGATTGTTCAATGAATGGTATCAGTACACAGCAAGTGATGGATTTTTGTGGCAGAAGAAATTGCTTTCAGTTTTGTCAGAGAATGAACTGAGTTTAGTCCACTCCTCTGTTACCTCAGCTCATGTCCCAGGTGTTTTACCACTTCCCCTGCCGAGATAAGGAAAGTACATGTGACTTTTGACTTGTTTGGGGATCCTCTTTGAGGGAAGAACTCAGGTTAAAGTTTTAACTCCCAGGAAATTTTCTGGACATTCACAGGGGATTAAAATGAACTATAGTGATGAGTTATTGCAAAATTAACAACACAGTGCTTGGAGAGTCAGTGACAGACCTCTTTTCCATCTCGGTGGAAAATCCTGGCATAAATCCCTGAAACTAGGAGAAATATACACAAAGGGTAAAATATATTGTTTCAAAATATTTTATTACAATCAATACATGAAGAAAAAACAAGTATCAGAAGCTGAGGTGGCACATACCTTCCCTTCCAGAATGTGGGAGGAGGAGGAGGAGGCAGGTGCATCTCTGTGAGTGTGAGGCCAGCGTGGACCACAGAGCAATTCCAGGATGGCATGACTACACAGACAATTTCTCTCTGAGAGTGTGTTTTCACACATTTTTGTTGGTGTATGTGTTCTAGACACACTCATTCTAGGGCCCCCATGTGAAGAGGTTATAGGACAACATGTGCATGTTGCCATTACACTTCAGTCATGAAGGCCTGAAAACACAGGTTAGGTTCACATATTTGGTGGAAAATCCTTTACTAAGTCATCACCCAGAATCAAGATCATCCAATTGCTTTTGTTTTCTTCAAAAATTTTTCCCAACATTTTGAAATCTCTCAGAGGGTAAACTAGATATGGGGTAGCTGTAGCTCCTACAGGACTCATACTCTGGTTGGACTTCTGATTACTAAAAACTTCTGATCCCCCTGTCTCACACCCACTGAGAATTGAGACCCACAAACCGTGATTATGTTTTTACTAAGCTCTTCAGCTGCTTCATTCTCTAATGCTTGACTGAGCCACTGAACTTCATGCACCAACACCAGGATGTGACATGAGGTCCTTAGGACACAGGAGGACCCATTCCCCCAAAACCTCAGATTCTGCAATATGCTGGCCCTTGTTTGCAATGCCAGCTCTTCCATGATAAACCAATACTTGGCCTGAACCAAGGATTCTGATTAAAATGTGAAGTGGCCCTTGGTATGGTAATGATATATTATTAAGTCTGCAAGAGTGACCAGCTCTCGAAGGAATTTTAGTAAGACCTCCTCTGTAGATGGAACTGAGCTTTGTCCATAGAGCGTCTGCCTGGAGAAATGGACTCTACATTGTCAGAGTTAAGAGAAAAATAGGTGGACAAGGTAATGTGTTGACTCCACAACTTCTTTAGAATTTCCATTTATCTTTGGCTGTCACCTTTAGAGATCTTTCCATTTGTACTTAGAGCATTGGTTGTTCAAACAGATCTAGAAAGAGAAAGAAAAAAGTTGTCTTAGAAAGACCTGTGTGCCCTAGGTGAACATGCTGTATGGACATCTCCATTCTGGCAACTAACCCCAATCAAACATAGACTTGTGGGTCTCTATATACCTAAAACAGTGCCGGACAGTAGGATGGGTATGATGTGACACAACATGACTAGAGGGTCTTCAATCATTATGTGATAATATAGCTTCATAGCAGTACCCGGGTTGACACAGAATGATTGTGTCCAGTCATGTGTAAACAAAGGTTCATCTTCCAAAATGTCCCAAGATGCATCAAACATTGAGGAATCCACAATACTGTGGGATTCTCATTAATGTACTGGTACTATGGCTGTTCTGGCTGCTGCAGAGAGGGACAAGACAGAGACAAATCTGCATCTCATATTCCGTAATTAAGACCAGTTCCCAATTTTGAGTTGTATCTGGCGACTAGCTCCGACAAACTGATTTATGACGAGAGGCTTTTGTTGCTTGACTACAAACTCTGTTCCTTCCATTAGTTTTTTGGAGTTTCAGAGTGAACATGCTGGTCACTGTATTCATCTGAGGACCCCAGAGACCCTAGGGAACCCTCAGAAACAGAAGTCACTGAGGACCTTAAGAGTGAGTAGGATTCAATGATCAGGTTCCCAATTTTGGGGGAATTGGATGCATTGGGAATCAGGAGGAAGTAGGGGACTTTCAGAAATTTTTTAGTCTGAGGTGGTTACATAAGATGGTTGATTCTGGGCCTATGATTGCACTTGAATTCCTGAGTGCACTTAGTGATATGAGGACATTGCTTCCAGACTTAACTTCCTGGCATGGCCTTGAGTCTTCTGGAAACCTGTTTATAAACATGTACATGAATGCTTTTGGAATTTGATGGCCGTATGGAAAACTGAGGGGAATATGGGGCTTACTTTATGTGTATTTGCTGGATCTTTCTCTTTAAAATTTATTTATTTAGGCTGGATGTTGTTTGTGCACACCTTTAATCCCAGCACTTAGGAAGAGAGGCAGGCAGATCTCTGTAAACTCAAACCCAGCCTGGTCTACAGAGACAGTGCCAGGATAGGCTCCAAGCTACACAGAGAAACCCTGTCTCAAAAAACAAAAAAAGAACAAAATAAACAAAAACAAAAAAGATCAAAAAAAGATTTATTTATTTAGTTGGGCATTGTTGGCTCATGCCTTTAATCCCAGCACTCTGGGGGCAGAGGCAGGTGGAACTCTATGAGTTTGAGACCAGCCTGGTCTACAAGAGCAAGTTACAGGACAGCCTGCAAAGTCACAGAGAAACCATGTTTCAAAAAACAATAACATACCAGATTTATTTATTTATGTATTTGTACAGTGTTCTGTCTGCATGTATCTGTAAGGCCACAAGAGGGCACCAGATCTCTTTATAGATGGTTGTAAGCAATCAGGTACTTGGGAAATTAATTCTGGACATCCGGAAGAAAGGTTAGTGTTCTTAACTACTGATCAATCTCTCCAGTCTGAGATTATCAAGCTCCATTAGGAAATCTGTGTGCACTGGTGGACATGGAAGCATACTTGGGAACCTAGCTGGTAGGAATTGGATAGAAGAGCTCCACAATCCCCAGGTTACACTCACCAAGATAACCTGCATTAACAAGGTTGTTTCAGACTTCCCAGACAGCAGAGACAACACTAGTGCCTGGTCTTTCTACCTGTCATTTTGTTTCCTGAGACTCTAAGTTTCTAATCAGTAGAATAAATATATACATAGCTACTATGATAATAAAAGTTTGTCAGCTCTGGAAGGCTGGCAATAGAAAGGAAGGTGACACAGAGTACAAAAATCCAAGTTGTCTTTCCATTTCCTGGTGTTTCTGTCTCCAGTTAAGGAGTGAAGGGAACCTGGGGTAGCCATATGAGGTGTCCCCACCTATGTCTCACCATTAACAGAGGAGCTCTCCAAACTTGACCAGATCAATGCTGGTTTTGAAACTCTCCAATTACCTGACATTAAATGACTTCTCCTTAAGTAACTCTCTCAGCCTCTCCAACTTCTATGCCCTTAGGTCTTGCTATCCATGCCACAATGAACCCCGAACACTTTGGATCTATTTAGGGACATTTTTCTTTATTGGACTGATCTATGAAGGTGAGCATATGAACTTAGAGGGCCTTAGCCATAGCTTGAGACTTCTGTACTCTTGGGGCTGCTGTCCACAAATAAATTGGTGTCCAGTTGCTGCTGTCCTTTTCAGGAAATGTGACACAACTAAACTGTTTGCTATGGGGTCTTTCACACTCCTCCTATTGCTGTCACCCTGTCTTTCTTTGTATATATGTTGCCTCCTTGCCTTACTTGTTTTATTTTTTTTTTAAGACACGTGGGTTTGGAGGCTGTCCTGGAACTAGCTCTTGTAGAACAGTCTGGAGTTGAACTCACAGAGATCCACCTGCCTCTGCCTCCTTAGTACTGGGATTAAGGTTGTGCACCACAACCACCTAGTACCTTCCTTGCTTCTTTACTTCTTACGTTTTTGCTTACTTGCATGCTGGCTTCTTTTCTTGTTTCTTTAAGACAGGTTTCTGCATATAGACAATGTTGTCCTATATCTCACTATATAGACATCTAATCCCAGTTACTTGTTAAGCTGCACTGTTAGAACTGCAAATTCCAGGACACCCTGTGCTACAGTGTGTCTTTGAGGTCAATAAGGACATATAACCACCATTTTCATTTGAAAAAGGAGGGAATGGAGATAAGAAATTTACATTAATAAGTCACCACTTTAGATTTTTACTATGAAAATGTGTCTGATTCACTCTCCACTTTTGAGGAGAAAGAGGAAAAGATGACACAAAACAGCAAAGTGTCCCATTATCAAAGGAAGTTATGGCTAGAAGCAAATGAACAGAAATGTCTTTTGTGTGTGGAGAAGGAACTTCAGTCCCCAACCTTGCTCTCATGAGTGAACCATCAGCCTCACAGGCACAACTAATCCAAGAAGATTATTTCAACTTTTAAAATTACATTTTCTCTTATGTGAGGGAATTGTCATCACAAATGGATGAAAGTGGAGAAGTTGCTGAATGTTTTTTTGAATCCTTTTACCTAGTAACCCCTTTTAGGATACAATACAAAATAATTACTGGCTTTAGAGAAATAATATTTTATACTGTATTCTCTCTATATTAAAATATTTACATTGGGGAAATTTTAATCTGATGTCTCAGAAAGCAGGAGCAGTAGAATGTCTTTGAATTCCATGTAACCTTTGCCTATATAAAAAATTCCAGGCCAACTTGTGCTTCCTAGGAAAAAAAGTACCTAAATGCTCAAATGTGCATTAATGGGTCATGTATAATGCATATGAGTATTTTTTCACTTTTCTTACACTCCCCTAGATCTTTTGAAGCTGTGGCCACTCAACTTCTGTTTCTTTGCTCTTTCATAAAAATAAATATGTGAGTACATGAAATATGCTTCATGCATACACAAAATAATATGAATTCCATTTAATACACTTTTTTTACCTGAATAAGGGGCCTAAGGTTAGGCTCACTGTCCTCTACTGGAAATGTGAATCATCTCAGCTTGTTGCCCAGTGGTCCTTAACTTTTCCTCCTGTTATTGCAACCCCTTTTTTCTTTATGTCTTGAATACTTCCTGTCATTCCTTATATCTTCCTTTCTTTTCCTTGTTTTATTGGTATTGTTTTCCTATATAGCCCATGTTATCTTATGTGTCAATCTGTAGACTAGGTTAGATTGAAACTCATAGAGATCCCACAGGCTCTGTCTCCTTTGTGCTGAGATTGCTCACTCTTTTTTGATAGGGAAGGGCATGATCAGCCTTAGACCTTCCATCTCTCACTATTTCAGCAATGGTGACACCACCCATTCCATCTACCTGGGTCATCTAAAGCCTCTGTCTTATCCTGAAGGTAAATGGATTCTCCACTCCTCATACTTTCCCCCAATTTCCTGCAAAGGCTAAAGACATCCCTGATGGTGCCTTAGTTTCTGTTCACAGATAGGCCCAAGGTAAATGGGTGTTCAGTAGACAGGGCTGGCCTCTTTTTTCGAGTAACTGACCTGCACTAATCACTACCAGGGAAACCTCAGATTTCTTCCCAGGGTTTACCCACTCCCAGTTGTAGAAAAACAGATTCACCAACAGGTCAACATCAGGAAGTCTATGTCAGTCTATTTACTGTTGTAAGTCATAGGAAGCTTTTTGACATTTACAGTTGGTTTAACTAACACTGAATCAAATGAAAATTTAACTAAGCAGGGCCTGGTGCAGCTCATTGACTAAGCACTTTTCCAGGTTTTTGAAAGATCCTGACATCAACCCACAACATTGGGTGATAAAGAAGGAAAAATAAGAAATAGATTGAAAAACATGTTATTACATGTCATTTATTTTTGTGTATTTGGTTACCAGCCTGACAGGGCCAACTGTGGAAATAAAAAGACTACATGTTGGAACTGATTTTGCCTTTATAACATTTATTTTATTATTATTGTTGTTGTTTGGTTTCTCCAGACAGGGTTTCTCTGTGTAGCTTTAGAGACTGTCTGTCACTTGTTCTGTAGACCAGGTTGCCCTTACAAAATTTAGGTAATGGAAATTATCTCAGGTCCTGAGACTTGGTGACAAGGCGTTTGGATGTGCCATCTCACAAGCTCAGAGACCTTGAATGGTTATATCTCCAGGGAGAATAGAGGCTGACACCGGATTCTCATTTGAAATATATTCTTAAAAGATGTACGACCTGTCGGCACCACCAAATAATTTTTTGTTTGTTTGTTTTGTTTTACAATTAACAGCCTGATCTTTGCAACTTTTCATTGCTTAGGCCCATTTAATGTCACTGCACAGCCAGTTGCTACTACAATGTCTGTTTGCCTTGGGAGTGGAGACTGGAGGTTCAGGACTTGAAGGCCAGCTCTGACTATTTGTCTTTTTGCCTTTTTTGTTTTTTACCATCTGACCACCATGGGACAACAACTAACAACCCCCTTAAGTTTGACTCTAGCCCATTGGGGAGATGTTCGGGACTGAGCCAACAATCAGTCCCTGGACGTCAAGAAGGAAAAAATGACAAACTTTCTACAGTTCTGAATGGGCAACATTTAATGTTGGCTGGCCTTGGGACAGTTCTTTTAATCTTGAGATTATTTTACAGGTAAAAGAAGAGGTGTTCAATTCTGGAATTCACGGACGACCCCGACCAGGTTCCCAACATCATAACCTGGGAAGACCTGGCCTACAAACCTCTACCTTGGGTGTGCCCTTTACTTGTAACTTAAAGAGGCTCAGCGGAAGCCTCCTGTTCTACCCCAGGACCCACAACCTGACCTTCTTTCCTTTGATTCTCCTTCTCTTTATCCTGAGCCTCCTCCATCCCAGGTCCCTGCTTCGCCCCAGCCTCTGAACCTATTGAATACATTACTTTCTTCGCATACTTGGTACACTGTGTTAGATTTAAAAGACAACTTTTTTTTTTTTTACTTGAGGCTTTGCCCACAGAGCCAGCCCCTCTTTATATTCGAATGGAAGGACCCAGAATCCGGACTATCGGGTCAGCAGATCTGGACTAGGCTACCAAAAGGTTTTAAAAATTCTCCGGCCCACTTTGATGAGGCATTGCATCAGGATCTGGCTGAATTCGGTATGCAGCACCCTACCCTGATCATTCTGCAATATGTAGATGACCTCCCGCTGGCAGCCTCCACTGAACAGGACTATAAACAAGGTTCCAGGCAATTATGGAGAAACTAGGGACCCTGGGGTACCATGCCTCAGCTAAAAGGGCACAGATAAGTCAGCAGAAAGTCATAAAAATGTCAAAGAATTTAAACTGTTTACTATGGGCTCTCATATCTACAAATAGTAAATTTATAATAATAATATGGATTAAAAATTTTAACCACACCAGGTTAATTCTGTTTAAAAGTTTTATTTATATCCCCCCTTAAAATTAATTCTGTATCTTGTTAAAATGTTCTATCTGTGTTTTCTGATATAAAGGTAAATTTTACTATAAGCTAAAAGCCACAACAAAAAACAAAAATGGTTCAAATATTTTTACTGTCTAATTCTAACAGTAGCCAGTCATTTGTGGACATAGCTCACAATTTATCTCCGAGTTCTAGTCATTAAATTTGGGTTATCAGAATTTCAAATATGTTTTTAATAAAGATAATATTAAAATTGTTTCATGGTTAAATCTGTCAAAAAGTTAAAAGTAGTAACACTGGACTTTGACAATGTAAATTTAATAGTCACCCAGATGATAGTAATTTTAAACACATCAAAGATACTTTATTTTGATATTCTTACAAAAAGACATTAAAAGATTTTTAAATATTCAAATTTATAAGGTTATAAGATATTTATGCTTCTGTTATATTGTTAATATTTATGCTTATATCAAAAAAAGCTAAAATTTATTATCACAGCCATAAGTTTCATATGTTAAAAAATTAAAATTAAAAATTAATCTGTTTATTTCTTATGGTACAGTAAGTCTAAGTTTAACAAAGGGCTTAAAATTACTTCTAAGCCCATGGGTCTCAATTCTTTAAAGTTTTAAAAACAAAACTATTTTATAAGGGTAGCCTAGGACCACCTGTATTCAGAAGTTTACATTGATAACAACAAAAAAATTGTATAATAAAAATTGAAACATCAAATTTATAAAGATAAACCTGACAATATAAAGTCTTAGTTTTATAAAAGCTGCTAACCAATTATACGATGTTAAAAAAAAACACAAGTTAGTAGCCATTCTTATAAATAAACAAATTGCCAGACTTACCTTGGCATACTTCAAATACTACTCAGATCTGCAGAATATGTCATTTAAAATGGAAACTAAAAAATTTATAATATCAGACAGAGAATTCCAGATCCTGACAGTGACCCAAGGTCTCTAAAGAAGTCTATGGGGCTCCATAGATTGTGACAACGCTGACCAGTGAGCATGATGCTCATATGTTACACCTGCTGCCAGGCAGGACCTGGCTCAGACTGTGGACAGGCTACAGGACACTAGAGAATTGATTGCACCACCTTTGCCAAGACAAAATAAGGCCTGTCTTTTCCATGTCCTTCATCCACAGAGAGAAAAAAAAACTCTCACTTTATGGACATGGCAAAGATTTACTTCTGCCCCCAATACTATTGAGACTTGGGTATGGCTAACTGTATATGGACTGAACAATGACTTTTTAATAGATTCAAAAACTGTATGAAATTTATCCTTCTCAGATCTTTGATACTATTAATGGTTAAACTATAGCCAGCTTAATAGCTCATTTAATGAAGTTCTGATAAGCTGATAAAATCAACTACCTGCTATTCAGTCACAAGCTCAAGGTTTTTAGATTTACTTTAGTGGTCATCTAAATATAAACTTAAAGGGCTTTTATCAGGCCAAAGGCACCTCTGTTCAATCTATACCTGACTCTCTGGACAGAAAAAAATGTACAAATTCCTCTGTCTCTCTTACACACCCAGAGTTCGAGGTCCATAATCCTTGATTGTGCTGTTGCCAAGTTCTTCAGCTGCTTCCTTCAGTCCAAATTGGATATTTATTTGCCTTCCTCTCTGGAACCATTGTGTAAGAGGTAACCATCTTATCCTGCTTCTTTGACATCTGTGAAAGCACTGGAACTGCAGCTGTTCTTGTTATAAACCAGGGAAACGAGAGCAGTAATGTTCTTAAACATATGAACAAACTACTAACTACTAATAGCTTTTCAATCATTCCTTTTTTTTCCAGAAAGAGTTTCTCTGAGTAGCATTGGCTTTACTGTTACTTATTCTTTCCACCAAGCTGAATTCAAACTATGATATATGTCTCATTATGCCTACCAGTTGCTGGGATTTAAGGTTTGCCTCAACATTGTACCAGTAATTATTTCAGGTGGGGCCGCATATATCCTTATCTGGTCTTGAAATTTCTTAGTATCTGAAGATGACATGAATCAGATGGTATTAACCATGAGGCAGCAAGGCACACCACAGAAAAGATGTGATACTTAGGATGGCACAGTGTGGCCAAGAACTAAACCATATCCATTTGAATTTTGTTGTTTAGAGGGCTATTTATCAGTTCATAACTCACACAGTATTCTGACCTGTAGTTGATCTGATGAGCCTCAAACATCTAACATTAAACTATGACCCTGGATATTTGTGATTTTTCAATTTTTCCACTGATTTTTACTCTTCATATGGAGTCTAATTGATTGCAAACATTCAACAAATGCAGCCTCCAAGTACTAAGATCTGTCTTCTTCCCATAATGTCCCATTTTACCACCTTTCCTGTGAATAAACATGATTTGAAACATTATAGAAGTTATTCAAACAGGGCTTGGTGGCACCCACCTTTAATCCCAGCACTTTGGAGTCAAAGGGAGGTGAATCCCTGTGTGTTTGATGCAAGTTGATGTACAAAGTGGGTCCCAGAATAGCCAGGGCAGATACAAAGGTAAAACCTGTGCAAAGAGACCAAAAGAAATGTTAGGCAAACAGCTTGGTGCGATAACACTGTTTCTCATGGTATTTGGCATGAAGCAGATGAGGACTCACAGGCCAGGTTTCAGGCTCGACCACAAACTACTGCAAAGCCTGCTTAGGCTACAGAAAGAAGACCAATCAGAACTCAAACTATGCTATGAGCTTAAACCTGCATACAAACAGCTGGGATAAAAGTCTTGTCACACCATTGCCCCACTAATTTTTCCAGGTGGGGCCTCAGGTATCCTTAACTGGCCTTGAACTTTCTTGTATCAGATGAAGAACTGGATGAGTAGGGAATAATCAGGAGTAGCAAGAGGGATTTCTTGCTGAAGACAGCCCAGTCTGCTCACTGAAGAAATCTCATCCATTTGAATTTTGTCGTTTGAGAAACAAATTATCATTTCAAAGCTCAGAGGTCTGTGATCTGTAGTAGTTATGATGAACCTCTGACTAACTAACATTAAAACTGTGAGCCTAGGTTTTTGCTATTTTTCAATTTTCCCCTGTTTTTATTCTTCATATGGAGTCACATTGCTTCCAAACATAAAACACATGTCACCTCCAGGCACTAAGAACTGTCTGTTCGCAGGTTTTCCCAGTGTAGGGCTTTTCCTGTGAATAAACATAGTTTTGACACAAATTATACAAGTTATTTAAACATGGCTTGTTAGTGCCACAATTAATCCCAATACATTTTAGGCAAAGCGGGCTGAATCTCTGTGAGTTTGATGCAAGCCAGGGATGATACACAGGAAAAAACCTGTGTCAAGAAACTAAAAGAAAAGATAGGGACATGTAATGCATCTACAAACCCTCTTGGTACAACAGGATTTTTTCGCATGGCATTTAGCAGAAAGCAGATGAGGATTCACAGGCCAGGCTTCAGGGTTGCCTACAAGGCAGCTCTAAAACCTACTTGGGCTACAGAAAGAAGACCATGCATCACAAAGAAAAGGAAAATCAAAGAAGAGATAAAATGCCCTTGCCTAGGCGTTGGTGGAGCATGCCTTTAATCCCAGCACTAGGGAGGCAGAGGCAGAGGCAGGCAGATCTCTGTGAGTTCAAGTCTAGTCTGGTCTCCAGAGCGAGTGCCAGGATAGGCTCCAAAGCAACACAGAGAAACCCTGTCTCAAAAAATTCAATAAATAAAAAAAATAAAAAAATAGATAGAACGGCCAACAAATCTCTGGTTTTCAAGAAACAGAAATAATCATACATAATTCTTGTTATCCGAGGCTGTATAACATACAGTCTAGGGGCCAGAGACCTGTAACCCTGCTTCTTGGGAAGCTGAAGCAGGAGAATTGTAAGTTGGAGGGCAGGCTGTCTACACAGTAACATTGAGTTCAACCAGGGATAAGTGGCCAAAACATTTCAAGCATAGCATTTCTTTAATCCCAGCACTCAGGTGACAGAGACAGATGTGTGATCACCAGGTAAACTTGAGCTATCTACATGCTGTCATCCAGTATGCAAAATATACAAAGAAAGAGGGAAAGATTTGAGACAGAATGTCTTTACTTAGCCCTGGCTATACTGGAACTCCCTTTCTAAAGCAAGTTGGCCCCAAACTCACAGCTCCTTTGGCCTCTGTCTCCCAAGTACTGGGACTAAAGGAATGGCAGAATTCTTTTCAAATGGGCAGGGGATTAAAGACCAGGATGACTTGAAGAGTAGCTAGTTCAGGCACAAATACTGGTATTAAAGTTACCAGCTACCACACTCAACTTAAGACTTTTTTTTTTTAATCAGAGGATCACTTCCCTTTATGTTTATGCTTTTGTGTGTCTGCCTCTTGTGTGTGGAGGCCCATAGCATAGAAAAGGATTTTAGATGCCCTGGACACAGATAAATGGACATTCGTGGTATTCCTGACAAAAGTACTAGGAATCAAATTACAAGCTTCAAGGTCAACAAGCCCATTGCTCTTTGTTCTTGGCCTAAGTTTGCTGCCAGTACATGTGCCTGTACAACACGGGCATGCTTAAGACACTAGGAGACTGGATGTTGGACTCAGATACCCATCAACTGGGGTGCCAGATGAATTGTTGTAAGCCATCTACTGGGAGCTTCGAATTGAAGTTCCCATCCATGGCAAACAAAGAATTTCTCTGACTCACTGTGACTTCTCTCGCGCACCACAGAAGACAATCTTAACAGACTGTGATCCCTAATACGGTTTTTGTTTTGTTTTGTTTCTATGTCAGGATTTCTCCGTTTTGTTTGAGCCTGTCCTGGCAGTCACTCTATAGACTAAATAGTCATTTCTCTGACTCCAAGTTTTGGGATTAAAGGTGTGTTACCCCCACCCATCCAACTAACTGATATTATTAAGTTGCAATGTCTTGAAATGCAAAATAGTGCCGGGTGTTGGTGGTGCATGCCTTTAATCCCAGCACTCCAGAGCCAGAGTAAGGCGGATCACTTTGTGTTCGAGACCAGCCTGGTCTACAAGTGCTTGTTTCAGGACAGCCTCCAAAAGCCACAGAGAAACCCTGTCTTGAAAAACAAAAAACAACAACAAAAAAGAAACGTAAAGTAATAAGATACACTTTAAATCTTACTCAAAATCATTTTATTTAATGACAATAATAACTGATGAGAAGTTAATCCTGAAAACTTCACAGATGAAGCCTGGGCTACATAAGAAAACACTATATAGTTTCTTCAGATAAACTGAGGCAGGATAGGGGATCTGCTGTCTCTGCAGGGCTCTCTTTGGTCTCATTGAGTATGCTGGCAAGAGAAGCATCTGTTTCAGTGGCCATGTCCTTCAACACATCTGGGACAGTCCCATCTTCTTCCACATCTTCAGGAACTTCTACCGCATATCCTTTGCGAACTAATTCCAGGCCAATATCAAGTTTCTTCCCATTACTGGTATCATATAAATGGATTTTTGGCCAACTTGGGATTCCAGTATGGACACAGCTAGAGATCTTGGCCATCAATGGCTTGAGTCAGCAAAATGAGTGAGTCTCAAAAACTCATCTAGAGCTTCCTCTTCCCACTGTTCAACTGAGGGGGCGATTTGTGCCAGACTGCATTCTATTGCTTGAAAGGGAAGGCTAAGGAAGTCACTCCTGAGAGCCCTGAGTTCCTTCAATGGGCAATCTCCATTATTTCCCCAGTCCACAAAATAGACGTCCCAGTTCCCATTTTCCAGGGTACCAATAATCTTGGCTCGATACCAGGAACCATCTGCAGAATAACGTGCTGCTACAATGTCTCCTACCTGCACAGTCAAGTCTTCAGGCAGACTGTTTTCATAGTGCTGGATCATGTCAATGAGAAGTTGATCCAACTGGTGGCTGGGGGAGCCAATGATTTGGATCCAGAAGTGGGTAGGGTGTTCATAAGCAGAAATGTAGATGTCTAGACTCTCATCCTTATGGAAACTGAAGTCAGGAGTGGGAACATTAATCATGGACATCTCTGGACTGTTCTGGGCACCAGAATTCTCAAGGCTGTCGTTCCAAGGTTCCTCCTCCCAGAAACTTTCTTCTTGTCCTACATCAAACATATCACCAGCACATATGGAGAGAAGAACCTCGACGGGTACATCTAGCATCGAATTATCATTCCATAAAGCTTCATTACCAGCTCCATCTGGCTCCATCGCTGAGAGTTTCAGAACAGTCAGGCCTACACTGACAAATCCTAAATCATAAGACAAAGAATAAAATCAATTAAAAATTTAAACTGTCTGAGCCTGGCGGTGGTGGCACACGCCTTTAATCCCAGCACTGGGGAGGCAGAGGCAGGCAGATCACAGGGAGTTTGAGACTAGCCTGGTCTACAAGAGCTAGTTCCAGGACAGCCTCCAAAGCCACATGGAAACCCTGTCTCGGAAAAAAAAATTAGACTGTCTTTGTGGTGCTTCTGAACTTCAATCCCATCATTCAGGACGCAGAGACAGGAGGATTTTTGTCGTGTCATGAACAACCTCATCTATACAGAGAGCTCTGAGACAGCCAGGAGAGTATAATATGGCCTGTCCCGGAAAAGAAATATACATGCAATTAACAATAGTTCTTGCTGGTGACCATGTGGGAAAAATGATTGCTTATTCATTGCTGTTGGGAGTAAAATTGTAGAGCCATCTTCAACCACCCCCCAATCTACAGCCTCTCCTCCCTACCCAACACCACCTACCACACTCTCATCTATATAGAAGCCTTACTAGCCAACTTACCCTGGTGATCAGCAGGGACTCCTGTCTTCACCAGAGTGATGCTGCTGTAAAAAACTCCAGTCCCTGGAACTCACTTAAATATACTTTCCAACCTGTCCCCTCCCATTTTGGAGCCTGATGGGTGATGTAAGTTTTCCTTGGTGTTATCTGCTCTAACTCAGGACTAGTGGTTCCTGTTGAAAGTGTCCTTGGTGTTATCTACCAAGTCTGGAGATTAGGCGTTCACCTTCCTCTATCTGCTTAGGCCTGTGTAAACTATCCCCCTGTACTTGAGGGCTTGGGGGCAAGAACCTTGACCTCAATAAACTCCCACTGTGGCTGCTGTTGGTTTATAAGTATTCTCCCCTTGAAAAATAAATGGCATTCTCCTTGTAAGAGTGAAAACTGTCTTCTCTTTATTCAAACCCTCATATTTCCTCTCCCGAACCTGTGAAATGTTGCAGCTCTAGCCTTTTTCCCATCATTCCACCACACCCTTCCACTCAATGGCCCACCCAGTCTACTGCTACACCCTACTTCGGCTTTGCATATTTGAGGAAGGCTTTCCTCATAGAGCGGATATAACCAACAACACATCTTTGTCCACACCCTCTTAAGTCTCGAATCTTGGGGCTTGAATGCAGTTAAAATATAGCCTTCACTACATGGAGACCATCAGAGTAAAAAGGCCTCAAGTCAGGATGCCAAAGGTCATCCTATTCCTTCTGATTGCTACCACCCCTCCTTTTTTCCTTTTTTAAGACAGGGCTTGTCTATGTAACCCTAACTGCTCTGGAACAAACTCTGTACACCTTTGCATGTGGTTTCATGTCCCTCTCAATTGGGGGGATTAAAGGTGTGTGCCACAATACCAGACTCTTTTTTTGTTTTGTGTTTGTTTGTTTGTTTTTTGTTTTTTTGTTCTTGTTGTTGTTGTTTTTGATTCTGGGTTTCTCCCTGTAGCCTTCCATCTCCTGTATCTCACTGTATAGATCAGGTTGGACTCAACCGCAAAGATATCTGCTTTCCTGAGCCTCCTTTATGCTAGGATGTAAGGATTGCCCACCTAAAAGTTTGGGGATGCCTTATTGGTGGAGCAGGGATGGTAAATCTTACAAATGTCTGGCTGTGACTTTTTTCGTTCATGAGTCTACAACCACCCAGCTCCACTTCAACTGCAATCTAGATCCTCCCTCTGCTCCCCAGGTCAATGGATGTGCAAAGTACTCATTTCCCCCAAATTCCCTGTAGACAGTCACCGAGGCAAATGCCTGATTCTGCCTTCTCTGCTTGTAGAATGGGTTTTAAATGAATGGGCATCAGTACACTCTAAGTGTTGTAATTTTGTGACAGAATGGATTGCTTTCGGTTCTTTGATATGCTGCTATCCCTTAGCATGTATACTAGTTGATTTTCCATTTCACACTGAAGTGGTTTCAAAGGTCATGTGAACTTTTATTTGTTCTGGAAATCTCTGTGAAGGCCTACCCAAGTTTAATGGGTCAATTCCCAGGATATTTTTGACATTCACACAAGATTAAAATGGACTTCAGTAAAGAATTAATGCAAAATTAACAATGCAGTTAGTGTTGAGGCAGTGACAGATCTCTTTTCCATCCTCTGTGGAAAATGCTGGCATAAATCTCCAATACCAAATGAAATATAAACAGAGGATAAAATATGTTTACGACATATTTTACTGCAACCAACTCATTTAAACCAGACAAGCATCAAGGCCGATGTGGCACATACAATTAGTCCAGGATGAGGGATGCAGAGGCAGGGGTATCTCTGTGAGTGTGAGGGCAACATGGAGCACTGAGCAAATCAAGGATGGCCATGACTACACAGAGAATTCCACTCTGTTTGTGTTGACATATTTTTATTGTGAATGTGATGGGGAATGTACTGTGTAGGTTTATCTTATTGATTGTTGAATAAAATACTGTTTGGCCAATGAGACATCAAGTGAGACGGGACTGAAAGTCAGGGAGGATTCTGGGAAATGTAGTAGATAAGTGATGATCTAGGCAGGAAGTGACATAGCAAGGAGACTCATATTTAATCAAAGGAGAAACAGGAAGGTCCCTCTTTCCCATTCGCCTCCCCCAGCTGAACAATGAGATCTCCTGACTAGGAGGGACGGCAATAAGGTGTCCGATAAGATAAGTCTTATAAAATATATAGATTTATGATACTTAAGACTGAGCTAACAGATGAGAAGTCCTAGTCATTGGCCAAGCAGCACTGAACCTAATACAAGTTTCTGTGTATTCATTTGGGTCTAATTTGAGCAGGCAGCTGGCATAAAGTACACACGTGGCAGTGGGGCTCAGGTAGCTTTGGCGGAAAGATTTATCATAACAGAATGGTGACAGAAGTGGGATAACCCCATGCCCCAAGCATTCCAGAGAAAGAGGGAAACCTACTGCCTGCCACAGCCTAGTTGATTTTCCTCTTCACACTGCAATGGTTTGGAAGGACATGTCACCTTGTATTTGTTCTGGAAATCTCTGTGATGGCCCATATAAGTTTAATGGGTCAATTCCCAGGAAATTTTCTTGACATTCATACAAGATTAAAATGGACTGATATATAGAATTAATGCAAAATTAACAATGCAGTGCTTGTTGAGGCAGTGACAGACTTCTTTTCCATCCTCTGTGGAAAATGCTGGCAAAAATCTCTAACACTGGATGAAATATAAACAGAGGAAAACATATGTTTATGCCATATTTTACTACAACCAATTCATGTAGGATGCTCCATGGGGAGTTTGTGTGGGCGAGAGCGAGTAGGCAACCCTCATCCTTGGGAGAGGGTGATGCAAGTCTCTGCTCCTGTTTGAATTTATGGTTTCGGTTTGCAACGATTTGCACCTGCACGGCCTTTGTTGTTTGGCCTGACTGTCTGTCTCAGTGTTTGTCTCTTTGTCTCTTTTTTCTTTCACCATCTGACCACCATGGAACAACTAAAAAACCCCTTAAGTTTGACACTAGACCATTGGGGAGACATTTGGGACTGAGCCAACAACCAGTACCTGGAGGTCAAGAAGAAAAATGACAAATTTTCTCCAGATCTGAGTGGCCAACTCTTTAATGTTGGCTGTCCTTGGGATGATTCTTTTAATCTCGAGATCATTTTACAGGTAAAAGAAAAAGTATTTGATTTTTTTTTTTACCTCACAGACACCCCAACCAGGTTTGTCTAAGATGGAGATATCTAAGAGAATAAAAAAAAGGGGGGGGGCTGGGGAGATGGCTCAGATATTAAGAGCACTGACTGTTCATCCATACGTCCTGAGTTCAATTCCCAGCAACCACATGGTGCCTCACAACCGTCTGTTACTAGGTCTGGTGCCCTCTTCTTGTGTGCAGATATACATGGAAGCAGAATATTATATACATAATAAATAAGTAAAATCTTTTTTAAAAAGTAATAAAAATTTAAAAAGTGTCAAAAGAAAATTATAAAAATGTCAGAGAAGTATATAAACTGTTTACTATGGGCTCTCATATCTATTTATAATGATAATTCAGGTTAAAAATTTTGACCACACCTTGTTAATTCTGTTTTAAAATTTTAAAAATTATTTCTGTACACTTGTTAAAAGGTTCTATCATTGTTTTCTGGTATAAACATAAATTTTTTTATAAGCCAAAAGCCAAAACAAAAAACAAAAATGATTCAAATATTTTTACTGTCAAATTCTAACAATAGCCAGTCATTTGTGGACATAGCTCAGAATTTATCTCTGAGCTCTAGTCATTAAATTTGGGTTATCAGGAATTCAGATGTCTTTTTAATAAAGATAATATTAAAACTGTATCATGGTTAATTCTGTCAAAAATTAAAACTAATAACACTGAGAATTAAAGGTTAAAATTTATGCTTAAGTTAAAAGAGCTAAAATTTAAGATCACAGCCATAAGTTCCAAATGTTAATAAAAAATTGAGCTGTTTATTTCTTATGGTACCGTAAGGCAATGATCTAAGTTTAACAAAGGGCTTAAAATAATTGCTAAGACCATAGGTCTCAATTCTTTATAGTTTTTAAAACAAAACTCTTTTATAAGTGTAGCCTAAGACCACCTGTATTTCAGAAGTTTACACTGATTAAAGGTAAACCTAATAATATAAAGTCTTAGTTTTTTAAAAGCTGCTAACCTGTTAAAAGATGTTACAAAATACAAATTACTAGCCATTCTTATAAATTATCAAGTTGCCAGATTTACCTAGGCCGACTCCTAATACTACAGAGATTTACAGAATATGACATTTAAAATGTCAACTAAAAAGTGTATAATATCAGACAGAGAATTCCAGACCCTGACAGTGACCCAAGGACTCTAAAGAAGATTATGGGGTTACATGGATTGTGACAACGCTGACCAGTGAGCATAATGCTCATATGCTACACCTGCTGTCAGGCAGGACCAGGCTCAGACTGTGGACAGACTACAGGACACTGGAGAATTGATTGCACCACCGTTGCCTAGACCAAATAAGGTCAGTCTTTTCCATGTCCCTCTTTCACTTTATAAACCTGGCGAAGATTTACTTCTGCCCCCAACAATATTGAGACTTGGGTATGGCTAGCTGTATATGGACTGGACCCTGTCATTTTTAATGGATTCGGGAACTGTACAAAATTTGTCTTTCTCAGATCTCTGATATTATTAATGATTATTATTAATGATTAAACTATAACCAGCTTAATAGATCATTTAATAAAATTCTGATAAGCTGAAAAAAAAACTGCCTACTGTTCAGTCACAAGCTCAAGGTTTTTATATTTACTTTAGTTGTCATCTATATATAAACTTAAAGGGCTTTTCATCAGGGAAAAGTCACCTCTGTCCAATCTATACCTGACTCTCTGGACAGAAGAAAAAATTACAAGCTTCTAACGCAAATCTGTAGTTTTTGCTAGAACTCAAAGGTATAAATATATTTGTCAATCTACAAATACCCAATATCTGCTTTTTCTGCAATGTGGATTTCAATAGAGTTTGGTAGTGATAAAATATCTAAAACTTCTATGTCCTAATGTATAATAAAGTTCGTATAGTCTTCAGAGGATCAAATGTCATGAAGCATGGATCCACTTCTCACAGGTAAAAAGGACTCCAGATAAGTACAACTTTTGTTATCCCATCTATTTTTTCCTGAGGATGGGATTTTCTCCCTTGTCTTTGAACTCCTGTCCTTCTTGATCACTAAAAATATGTGCCTGAGAGTTCCAATAAGATATATAAGTTTTAACTTCTGTTCCCAGTTTAAAAATGTCTCAACATATTTGTACTTCTGGCAGATGGATATCAGTTGTTGACTACAGCCTGCTCCTAAAGACTGCCAGCCCTAGACTTGCTATCGATGTAAACCAGTCCAGTTGATATAGACACCCTCTTTCTCTGCAACAGAGTCTGCCAACCAGAAGCTCCTGATGGATTCCCCATTGCCTAAATTCCCTTTTTTGCTTTTGACTAGCATTTCAGCTTTCTTGGGTCTCCAACTTCATCCCCAATTCAGCAGGAAGTAGCATACCTTGCCCATTTTCCCTGGTTAAAATGCTAAGTCAAAAGGAACTCGCTTACATGGGGAAATGCCAATATCTCTCACTCCCTGATGGGGATGTGGAGATGAGGGCCAGGGTCAGCACCACAACTGCAGCACTGGTCCAGGGACTCCACCTTTATAATGAGCTAAAAACAGCCATAGATGAGGATACTAAAGCCATGAAAGGATCCATCACTAAATTAGAAAATTCTTTGGCTTCTCAAGTGGAATTTGCCCTCCAAAATCATAGGGGAGTTGATCTCCTTTTCCTTAAGAAAGGCAGAATGTATGCTGCCCTAAAAGAGGAGTGCTGTTTCTCTGTTAACCATTCAAGTGTTATTAGGGATTCCATGGCCAAGCTCAAAGAAAGACTCAACCAGCAGTGAAAGGAATGGGATTCCCAACAAGGCTGGTTTAAAAGATGATTTAATGGCTCCCCTAGGCTCACTACCCTAATCTCCACCCTCTTAAGACCCCTGCTTATTCTTTTACTGCTGCTTACTTTTGGGCCATACATTCTTAATCACCTACTCCAATTTATTAAAGAATGCTTATCCATAACCCTAGTTCTTAATCAGCAATATCAGGTTCATAAACAATGAGAAGGACCAAGGTTTTAGAATTAAAACATCACAAAAAAAATGGGGGAATGAAAGATTTTAGTTCACAGACAGAAAAAGTTTCCCACATGCCTTGGCACATTACAAGGAAGTTGGCTCCAATCCTAGGCACATCCTATGGTTTAGACGCGGGCAATCACCAGGACAACCATCTTTGGGTCACACCAGGCTGTCCAATGGACAGTCAAGGACTTTCCAGGGTACGTTCTGTTGTTTTTCCTTTGTAGAAAAGCAGGTCACACCTGGGTGAACATTCTACCATGAGATCATACTTTGTAATCAGTCACTTTGTGCCTCTTGCCTGTATGCTGATCTGCAGTTTTTTCCTATATAAGGAGCTTACACCCCATGCTGGAGTGTGCAGCTTTCCCGATATTGATAACACCCGAATGCACATACATTCAATAAACCCTCTTGCTTTTGCAGCTCTTGATCTGGTTTTTAAGTCTCCAGGGCTCCTTGGGACCCTGTGTTCCTTAGGGTTCTGGGTGTCTTTCACTTGTCAAGCCAGCCAGGAGGTCAGAGGAGAACCCAGACTCATTACCGAGTCTAAGAGGAGGTTTGTCCTTCTGGCTTATTTGGATTTGTGTTCTGTTTGTCTGTCTATTTGGAAGCCCTTTATAGGCTATGCAGGCCACAGGGAGTTTGAGTGGACGAGGACAAGCAGGCATCCCTCCTCCCTGGGAGTGGGTGATGCAAGTCCCTGCTCCCGTTTGAAATTGTGTTTTCAGTTTGGCACCGATTTGCAGCTGCGTGGCCTTTGTTGTTTGGCCTGAATGTCTGTCTCAGTGTTTGTCTCTTTGTCTCTTTTTGTTTTTCACCATCTGACCACCATGGGACAACAAGTAATAACAACCCCCTTAAGTTTGACTCTAGATCGATGGGGAGACATTTTGGACCAAGCCAACAGCCAGTCCCTGGACGTCAAGAAGAAAAAATGGCAAACTTTCTGCAGTTCTGAGTGGGCAACATTTAATGTTGGCAGTCCTCGGGACGATTCTTTTAATCTCGAGATCGTTTTACAGGTAAAAGAAAAAATGTTCATTTCTGTACCCCAGGGACACCCTGACCAGGTTTTTCTAAGATGGGGATGTCCAAGAGAATCAAAAAAAAAAAGAGCAAAAAGAAATAAAAATTTAAAGAGGCTCAAAAGAAATTCATAAAAATGTCAGAGAAAAATGTAAACTGTTTACTATGGGTTCTCATATCTATTTATAATAGTAATACAGGTTAAAAATTTTGACCACACTTGGTTAATTCGGTTTAAAAATTTAAAAAAATAATTCTGTATACTTGTTAAAAGGTTCTAGCTGTGTTTTCTGGTATAAACATAAATTTTATTATAAGCCAAAAGCCAAAACAAAAAAATTTAAATATTTTGCTGTCTAACGCTAACAACAGCCAGAAATTTAAGGACATAGCTCAGAATTTATCTCTGAGCTCTAGTTATTAAATTTGGGTTATCAGGAATTCAGATATCTTTTTAATAAAGATAATATTAAAACTATTTCATGGTTAAATCTGTCAAAAAGTTAAAACTAATAATACTGGGAATTGATAACATAAATTTATTAGTCACCCAGATGATAATGATTTTAAACACATCAAGGATGCTTTATTTTTGATATTCTTACAAAAAGACATTAAAAGATATTCAATTGTTCAAATTTATAAAGTTATAATATATTTCAGCTTCTGTTGTATTGTTAATATTTGTGCTTAAATTAAAAGAGCTAAAATTTAAGATCACAGACATAAGTTCCAAATGTTAATAAAAAATTGAGCTGTTTATTTCTTATGGTAAAGTAAGGCAATGATCTAAATTTAACAAAGGGCTTAAAATAATTTCTAAGCCCATAGGTCTCAATTCTTTAGAATTTTAAAAACAAAGCACTTTTATAAGTGTAGCCTAAGACCACCTGTATGTCAGATGTTTACATTGATTAAAAGTGAACCTAACAATATAAAGTCTTAATTTTGTAAAAGCTGCTAAACTGTTATAAGATATTAAAAATACAAGTTACTAGCCATTCTTATAAATTAACAAGTTGCCAGATTTAACTAGGCTGACTTCTAATACAATAGAGATCTGCAGAATATGGCATTTAAAATGTAAACTAAAAAGTGTATAATATCAGACAGAAAATTCCATATCCTAACAGTGACCCAAGGACTCTAAAGAAGATTATGGGGCTCCATGGATTGTGACAACATTTACCAATGAGCATGATGCTCATATGCTACACCTGCTGCCAGGCAAGACCAGGCTCAGACAGGACACTGGAGAATTGATTGCCCCACCTTGGCCTAGTTAAAATAAGGTCAGTCTTTTCCATGTCCCTCTTCCACAGAGAGAAAAAAACTCTCACTTTATAGACCTGGCATTGATTTACTTCTTCCCCCAATACTATTGAAACTTGAATGTGGCTAGCTGTATATGGACTGGACCCTGTCATTTTTAATTGATTAAGAAACTGCATGAAATTTATCCTTCTCAGATCTCTGATAGTATAAATGGTTAAACTATAGCCAGCTTAATAGATCATTTAATAAAGTTCTGATAACCTGATAAAACCAAATGCCTGCTGCTCAGTCACAAGCTCAAGGTTTTTGGGTTTACTTTGGTTGTCATCTAAATGTAAACTTGAGGATCTTTTCATCGGGCCAGGGGCACCTCTGTCCAATCAATGCCTGACTCTCTGGACAGAAGAAAAATATGCAGGCTTCTAGCCCAAATCTGTAGTTTTTGCTAGAACACAAAGATATAAATATATTTCTGCCTTTCTACAAATACCCAATATAAAAAAGAACTCCAGATAAGTACAACTTTTGTTATCCCATCTATTTGTTCCTGAGGATGGGATTTTCTCCCTTATCTTGGAACTCCTGTCCTTCTTGGTCACTAAAAATAGGGCCTTAAGAGTTCCAATAAGATATATAAGTTTTAACTTCTGTTCCCAGTTTAAACATTTCTCAACATATTTCCACTTCTGGCAGATGGATATCAGTTGCTGACTACTGCCCACTGCTAAAGACTGCGAGGCCTAGAATTGCTATGGATGTGAACCAGTCCAGTTGATATGGACAACCTCTATCTCTGCATCAGAGTCTGCCAACCAAAAGCTCCTGATGGATTCCCCATTGCCTAAATTCCCTTTTTTTTGTTTTTGACTAGGATTTCAGCTTTCTTGGGTCCCTAACTTCATCCCAAAGTCAGGAGGAAGTAGAATGGGAAAGAATACATCGCCCATTTTGCCTGGTGAAAATGCCTAGTCAAAAAAACTCCCTTACATGGGGGAAATGCTTGTCCATTACTGAAGCCCTAGTTCTTAATCAGCAATATTAGGCTTTCAGGCAATAATAAGGACCATAGGTTTTAGGATTAAAACCTCACCAAAATAATGGGTGAATGAAATATTTTAGTTTGCTGAGAGAAAAAGTTTTAAAAGATTTTAGTTCACAGAGAGAAAAAGTTTCCCACAGGCTTGGCCCATTACAAGGGGGTTGGCCCCAAACCCAGGCACATCCTATGGTTTAGACAGGGACAATCAACAAGACAACACTCTTTGGGTTATACCTGGATGGCCAACAGACAATCAAGGACTTTTCAGGGTACATTCTGTGGATTTTCCTTTGTAGAAAAGCAAATCACACCTGGGTGACCACTCTAACATGAGATCATACTTTGTAATCAATCACTTTGTGCCCCTTGCCTGTATGCTAATCTGAGTTTTTTTCCCTATGTAAGGAGCTTCCACCCCATGCTGGGGTTTGCAGCTTTCCCCATATTGCAGACATCCAAATGCACATTCCTTCAATAAACCCTCTTGCTTTTGCAGCTCTTGGTCTGGTTTCTGAGTCTTAGGGGCTCCTTGGGAGTCTTTCACTCCAAGTACTGGGACTAAAGGAATGTCATAATTCTTTTCAAATGGGCATGGGGTTAAAGACCAGGATCACCTGAAGAGTAGCTAGCTCAGGCACAAATTCTGGTATTAAAGTTACCAGCTACCACACTCAGTTTAAGACTTTTTTTAAATCAGTTGATCATTTGCCTTTATGTTTATGTTTTTGTGTGTCTGCCTCTTTTGTGTGGAGGCCCATAGCATTGAAAAGATTTTTAGATCCCCTGGACACAGATAAATGGACATTTGTGGGATTCCTGATGAAAGTACTAGGAATGAAATTACAAGTTTCAAGGTCAACAAGCCTACTGCTCTTTGTTCTTTGCCTAAATTTGTTGCCAGTACATGTGCCTGTACAACACAGGCATGCTTAAGACACTACCAGAGTAGATGCTGGACTCAGATACTCATCAACTGGGTGTCCAGATAAATTGTTGTAAGCTATCTACTGGGAGCTTCGAATTGAAGTTCCCATCCATGGCAAACAAAGAATTTCTCTGACTTACTTTGCCATCTCTCTCACTATACAGAATACAGTCTTACAGACTTTGATCCCTAACATGGTTTTTGTTTTGTTTTGTTTTGTTTCTATGTCAGGGTTTTTCTATTTAGTTTTGGAGCCTGTCCTGGCAGTCACTCTATAGACTAAATAGTCCTTTCTCTGCCTTCCAAATCTGAATTCCTGATAACCCAAATTTAATGACTAGAACTCAGAGATAAATTCTGAGCTATGTCCACTAGTGACTGGCTGCTGTTAGAATAAGCCAGTAAAAATATTTGAACCATTTTTGTATTTTGTTTTGGCTTATAATAAAATTTACTGTTTATACCATAAAACACAGATAGAACCTTTTAACAAGTATACAGGATTAATTTTTTTAAATTTTTAAACAGAATTAACCTGGTGTGGTCAAAATTTTTAACTTGTATTATTATTATAAATAGATATGAGAGCCCATAGTAAACAGTTTACATTTTTCTCTGATATTTTTATTACTTTTTATCCTTTTTAAATTTTTATTACTTTTTGCTCTTTTTTTTTTTGATTCTCTTAGACATCCCCATCTTAGATAAACCTGGTTGGAGTGTCCATGGGGTCCAGAATTGAACATTTTTTCTTTTACCTGTAAAATAATCTCAAGATTAAAAGAGCCATTCTGAGGCCAGCCAACATGAATGTTGCCCACTCAGAACTGCAGAAAGTTTGCCATTTTTTCTTCTTGACGTCCACGGACTGATTGTTGGCTTGGTCCCAAACATCTCCCCAATGGTCTAGAGTCAAACTTAAGGGGGTTGTTAGTTGTTGTCCTATGGTGGTCAGATGGTGAAAAACAAGAAAGACAAAATGACAAACATTGAGACAGACAGTCAGGTCGAACAACAGAGACCATGCTGCTACAGATTGGCTCTAAACTGAAAGAAAGGAGCGGAGACTTTCATCGACCCCTTCCTGGTATGACGGTTCCCAGGGACGAGGGTTGCCTGCTTGCCGTTGCCCACTCAGATCACCCATGGAGCATCCTCCAGGGTCAGACTCAGTGGGGAACGACTCGTCAGTCTACCTCGTGAGTCCCTACAGTGCCTGCATAGCCTATACAGGACTTCCAGATGGACAGAAAAACAGAACATGAACACAAATGTGCAGAGTCAGATGGTTTCATAGCAGAATTCTACCAGAAATTGAAAGAAGAGCTAAAATTGATATTACTCAAATTGTTCCACAAAATAGAAGCAGAAGGGTCATTGCCACATTGTTTATGAAGAAACAATTAACTTGGGACTCAAAACACAGAAAGACACAAGTAAGAAAAAGAACTTCAGAACAATCTCCCTCATAGATATTGTTGTAAAAATACTCAATAAAATATTGGCAAGTAAAATCCAAGAACACATCAAAATATCATCTACCATGATCAGGTAGGCTTTAACCAGAGATGCAAGGTTTATTCAACATACAATAATTCATCAATGTAATCCACTCTATACACAAACTAAAAAAGAAAACAAAGCACATGATAATTAAACTAGATGCTGAAAATGCCTCCAAAATATCCCACTCACTTTCAAAATGAAGACCTTGGAGAGAACAGGGATAACAGAAACATTATAAAACAGGATAAAGGCAACATACCGATAGCCACCAGTGAAGATCAAACTAAATCAACAGAAACTCAATGTGATTTCTTGCAAATCAGGAACAATGCCAGGTTGTCCACTCTCTCCATGTGTCTTCAATATTGTTCTTGCAGCTCTAGCTAGAGCAATGAGAGAGGAAAAGGAGACCAAGTGGTTATAAATCTGAAGGCAAGAAGTCAACTTTCCAATATTTTCAGATGCAATGATAGTAATGAATGACTTAAAAACTAACAAAGAAATAAAATAGGGAGGTTTAGAAAAACCTCCCACACTAAATCAGGTGGCCTGAGTTAAAATTCTAACCAAGGCCACAATGACTCGAGTCCCTGGAATTTCCTAGTCAGCCGCAATAACTCCGTTACAAAGACCTAAAGATAGCCTAATTAAGGGTCACCCTTCCATGGGGTCATGAAGATAAGAACAGATTATCCCACTGGTTAATGTAGCAACAATTGACAAGAGAGCCCCTGAGAAACCAAAAATAGTTGCAATTACCGTATGCTCAGGCAAGAGCGATCAGCACATTCTGTAGGCTGTTGACCCAACTGGTGAGTCAGGAGACCATCTGGCCCCAAACATAAGAGACCTTCAAAGGACCTATGACTCTAGCTATGTACCCAAACCCCCTACTCCCCTAAAATCTTGTGGTTTCTTGCTATAAAAGAGGCCTGCATTTGAGGAACGGGGCTTCCTTTGTCTGCCGGACTGGGAGGCCCATTTGTGCAAATGCCCTGTAATAAACTTACCTCTTGTGTTTACATCAGCTGGACTGGAGTTTTTGGTGGGAAACCCTACAATTTGTGGAGGCTCCTCGATCTGAGGGTCTATCAGTTTACATAAGTGACCCAAAAAATTCTATCAGGGAACTCCTACACCAGGTAAACATCTTTATGAACAGGAGGGAATACAAGATAAAATAAAAAAAATTGCTGTTTAAAATATCAACAAATAGCAAATATTGAAAGAACAATACTCAAATCTATATGGAAAAACAAAAAAAAAACAAAGATAACAAAAAAATCTGTAGAAAAAAAGAAACTTTCAGAGGCATCATTATCTTTCACTTTGAGTTCAATTATAGAGCTATAGCAATTAAAAAAGCTTTAGCTTTCTTTTGGCACAAAAAACAGACAGGTATAACAATAGGATCTAATTGAAAACTCTGATATTAATAAATCCATATGTACACCTGATTTTTGAAAAAAAAGCTAAAATTATTCACTGAAAAACAAACATCTTTGACAAATGATGATCACATAACTGAATGCTGACATATAGAAAATTGTATATCCAGCCTCACTGAAATTCTTAGGAGAGAAAGTAGAAGGACCCTGGAATAATTTAGTACAAGATTCATTTCTTAAACATAAAGCAGTAGTACACACACTGATATCTACAATTATTAAATGGTACCTCTTGAAAATGAGACGCTTCTTTAAGGCAAAGGACATAGTCCATCAACAAACTAATCAGCAGCCCACAGAACTGAAAAACTACTTCACCAACTCACATGTGATAGATGGCTGATTTCTAAAATGTACAAAAAACTCAAGTAGCTAGTCACCAAAACACCAAATAATCCAATTAAAAATTGGGGAACAGAATTAAATAGAGAATTCTCAGTAGAGGAATCTAAAATGTCCAAAAGCACTTAAGGAAATGCACTGCATCCTTAGCCATCAGGGAAATGAAAATCACACAAATCTGAGATACCATCTTATAACTGTCAGAATGGCTAAAATAAAAATGGCAATGAAAGTTTATGCTGGAGAGCATGTGGAGTCATGGGAATATTCTTCCATGGCTGGTGGGACTGCAACACTGTGCAGCCAATTTGAAAATCATTATGCCAGTTAATCATAAAATTTGGAATTGATGTACCTCAAGACCTAACAACACCACTCTTAGGCATATATCCAAAGATGCACATTCATACCACAAAGACATCTGTTCAACTATGTTAATACCAGCATTAAGTGTAAAATCCAGAACCTGGAAGCAATATATATGCTCCTCAATTGAAGAATGACTAAAGAAAATGTGACACATATACACAGTTGACTACAGCTCAGTGGTTAAAAAATAACATTTTGAAATTCCCTAGCAAATGGATGAAAGTAGAAACTACCTTCCTGCCTCTGGTAACTTAGGCACAAATATACAACCATGTTATGGCCTCTTTCATATGTGGATATTAGACAAAAAGGCAAGGATAACCAGCCTGCAATCCAGAATTTTAAGAAGCTAGGAAACAAAGAGTATCGTAAGAGAGACAAACATGGACCCCAGAGAAAGGCAAATGGTAGAAGCCTGAAGAGAAGCATTTAGGGAGAGTAAGAACATGTGATGGTAAGGGAAATATGATTGTTACATAAAATAAAATTATTTAATTGACATAAAAGTAAGAAACATAGAAAATGATTAATTTCTTAGGGAGAATTAGCCAATAAGAAGCCTAAGACCTCAGTCAAACAATGATAAGTAAAGATTAATCCTCAGAGTGGTTATTTTATAACCAAATTGTGAACTGAGAATACAGAGAGAAACCCGTCTATTAGGACCATTACATAGAGAGAGAAGTGTCTCCTCTACAGTTGGTACCAATGGAATGGAGGAAGACCTGAGCCCCTAAAGGCCAGTCTCACAACCAAAAATAAAATAGGTACCAAACACTTGATAAGAATCTCTATATAAAGCTTAAAAAACAGCTTCTTGTTAGCCACAAATTTTCATATAGACACTTTTGCTGGTGGTGATAAGATGCACTACTCCTTTAAGAAATGACAACTTCCTGCTGTGACATTGAAGCTTGAGCAGATCATGGCAGATTCCCTCCAAGGTACACAGAGACATTTCCAGACCCAGCAGTGTGCTACATGGCAGACAAAAAACATAAAGCAGGTTTATTGGTGGCATGCCACATACTGCTTCCCAGAGCTGGTGGTATAAGTACCTTCGACATATTGAAAGACTGAAAGAGAAGGAACCATTTTCCAGGTCACCACAACACTGGATTACCTTTTAAGAACATTCTTTGTCATAAATCAATTGTGGATACACAATAAGGACAGATTCATATAAAAAGATCTGTAAATGAGTCACATAGTTTTTAAAAGATATACATAAGATTGATACAAAAAGAGTAAAAGTCATACATTAAAGAGTTGATTTGGGGGAAGAATAGAAGAGAACAAGATAATAGATAATATAATAGATGGAGACATTATAGGTTTAAAGAGAAATCAGGCACTAAGGAAAAGTCTGGAGAGCTACAAAGAAGACACCATCTAGCAATCTAAGCAACAGAGGAGAAGCTACCTTAAATGATGTCTCCTGATAATAAGATTGTTGACTACTTCATATGCCATAATATAGCCTTTATCCAGCAGCTGGTGGAAGTAGAAGCAGACAACCACAGCTAAACCTTGAACTGAACTGAAATCTAGTTGCAGAGAAAGAGGACTGATGAGACAAGGGTCCATACCAGGCTGATGAAACCCACAGAAACAGCCGATCTGAACGTGGGAAAGCTCTTGGTCTCCAGACTGATAGCTGGGAAATCAGAATGGGACTTATCCAGACCCCCTGAATATGGGTTTTTTGAGGAGACATTGGATATATATGGGGCCTCTTGTAGTGGGTCAGTATTTATCCCTAGAATAAGAATGGACTTTGGGAGCCCATTCCACATGGAGGGATACTCCCTGAGCCAAGACACAAGAAAGTGGGCCTAGGCCCTATACCAATGGATATGACAGATTTTTAAGAACCCCTATGGAAGGCCTCACTCTCCCTGAAGAGCAGAATGGATATGGCATAGGTAGGGTGTTAGATGGGTGGGCAGTGGAGGAGGGGAGGATGAGGGGACTGGAATTGATATTTAAAGTAATTTTCTTTCTAATTAAAATAAAAAAGAGTAATTTAATTAATAAAATATGATGCTTAAAAAGAAATAGAGAAATTTAAGCCAAATAATGATGTGGAGAGTCATATATATATATATCTGTGTTTTCTTTAAATTTTTTGGCTACACAGACATTTGATACTAGGGACTACTAAGCTAAATCAACCTATATATTTTAAAGGTATCTTGACTTCAAAATCACAATCTAAGGATATGTAAATTGGAAAAGAGTTTCTGTTTTTGTTTACACAGAGGATGGGAAACTATGGATTCTTCCCAGTATTTGGTGTGTTCAAGTAAGACCACCTGAAAGAATGGCCCGGGTGGTCTAACTTCTAAAACAGCTGATGTGATGCAATCTCCTAGACCACTACAGACCACATTTGTTTCTGGGTTTTCTCATGATCCACACGGGATTTAGAGTCCCCCAAATATCAGTTTGTAGTTTGGAGAGAACTTGGCCCAAATTTCCAAGTATTATTTATAAATGCTACTTTTCCTATAAACCGTGGTTATTGTGAATTGTTGACGAGCACAGTAAATCGTTTTCTATAGAAAAAGAGAGATAAATATTATATAGAATTGAATACTTTCCATTAGTGTGGATTTTGGTTTATTGATACAAATTTAACATCAATTTGTTATTTGTGTATTTATGCTCTTGTTTAAGTTGTTTTTCAAAAACTCATTTAAAATGTAACATATCATTGAGAAATAATTATCTTTCATAATCAAAATTTATAGTTACATTATTTTTCCATATTACAGAGATATATTTCAGAGAGACAAGTTTCCTTCAAAATCTTTCAAAGATCTACTGAATATGACATTTAAGATGGTTTATTAACTTAGTTTTTTCCATGACTCTGAGACACATCTGTTCCTGGCTACAACATCTATATCAGAGAGAATCAACACCACAGTACCTCCCTGTGGTGTTTACTTTCAATGTGGCATACAAAGTCATTTAGACTAGAAACTGCACTTGCCTGGACAGTGGGACTGTTTGGTATGTAAACTAGACATGCAGTACCCACAGAAAAGTACCTGCTAAACTTGCAGACAAGGGATGGGATAGTCCTTCAGGTTTCCTGCTTCACAGAGAACACTGCCAAACATCCAAAAGAACATAAAAGAAAGCAACTGATACTTTTTGCAAGCATAAGACAAAAAAATTTCAAATTTCCTTTTGAATTGAAGTCAACGAATACCCTATGCATGTAGGCTGAAGATGGAATCCCCAACATTACAGAGGTAGTTAGGGTGACTGTCCAAACAGCAAGATGTCTCTGTTAATTCTACAGTTTTAAAAGTTACTTATACCACACTCTCTGTTTACTTTTATCATATTATATCCTTCTGAGTTCATTGATGGAGTTGAGTTGAAGACAAATTTATATTTAAAAGTTCCCCTTAGATATAATAAAAGATAAATTATACATAAAATTTTAGACACACAAAGATAGGATAGATGATAATCTGTTTCCTTTAGATTTTCTCAAATGTAAATGGACTAAATGTTATAAATATAATTCTTATTGCCTGACAAAATTTTATTATGTTAAAGTTAAAACCTTCCTTTTTAATTAGACAGAAAAGAGTATATGATGGAAGATGTAATTTAGCATGTTGTTTTAGCATCTTATTGTTTTATGAAGAAAGATTTTTTGGACAATTTATACGCAGAATTTAGCTAGAACCAAATTCTGAACAAACAGTATGGAGAAGGAAGACAGAGTCAAGAGATGCCAAGTAGCTGCCAGGAAGCTGGTCTCCAGGGCATTACCTATGTAAGCCAAAGCTACAGATTAATATTGATTGGTTAATTTAGAAGAACCCTACCAAATAAGAAGACTAAGCCCTTGGACAAAAATTATAAGTAGATATTAAGGCTCAGAATGTTACTTTCATAAGTGACTGTAGGTACATGGATGGTGGAGAGAAAACAGTCTAGAAGGCCAAAGAACAGATGAAGGAACATCTTCCTCTACAGTGTAGACAACATCCAATCTTGAAATCATGAGCAAACAAACAAAATCTCTGGTATAATTAAAGGCTTATATTATTTTCTGTTGTTACACATGAAGCATAGTGGTATTGTACTTGTAATTTTTTACAATCAAGTGTTCAATGATGATGCCAGAATACTGAAAAAAAATGAATGGGGGATATCAAATTTGTATTCAAATGGACCCATTTATAGTGCTGGAATGTACTATATATGCTACATAAAGAGAGCATAGTCATCAATTTTCCAAGTTATGGTCCATGTGGCAGCAGATATTGAATGGCCAAGAGGATATGTACAAAATTTGTATGGTTGTTTTCATAATAACTATTAAGTTTTTGACATTCTTAATGCCAACTCCATTGCTGGAAACCATATATGACACTTTTATTAGAGCTAAGAAACTGAGACCAAACTGGCTTAGGCACTAGATTAAAAACTATTGTTATTCCACTAAAGAAACATGGCACCAAACTAATAGATTGTTGCCTTTTTCATACTTCACTAGAAAAGTTTATTCAGATTTTGGAAAATTGAGCTGTATCTGGGATTCTTTTTTTTCTCACCCCAATCATGGTGCAGACAGCAATAAACAAATGAATTCAGAGAGGAAAGAAGGAAAGAAATTGTAAATGACTCCAATGAAACAGAAGCTTAAAACAGTATAGGACCAATGAACATATAATTACCAAGTCTGTGACAGAAAGGACAAAACCCACACAAACTCAAGACAAACAAATTGTCAGCTTGTTCAACTCTGAGATACCATCTTACACCGGCCAGAATGGCTAAAATTACAAACACCAATGACAATCTATGCTGGAGAGGATGTGGAGAAAAAGGAACACTCCTCTATTGCTGCTGGGAGTGCAAATCAGTATGGTGGTTGCTCAGAAATATGGGAATCAGTCTACCTCAAGACCCAGAAATTCCTCTCTTGGGCAAATCCCCAAATAATGCATGTGCGTTCAACAAGGACGTATGTCCAACCATGTTCATAATAGCATTGTTTGTAATAGCCAGAACCAGGAAGCAACCAAGATGCCCATCAACTGAAGAATGGATAGAGAATATGAGGTACATTTAGAAAATGGAGCACTACTCAGAAAACAAAAAAACAAAAAAAAATGGAATCTTGAAATTCATAGGCGAATGGATGGAACTAGAAAAAACCATCCTGAGTGAGTTAACCCAGTTACAAAAAGACAAACATGGTATGTACTCACTCATATATGAATTTTAGACATAGAGCAAAGGATTACCAGCCTACAATCCTCTTCACCAAAGAAACTACTAAACCAGAAAGAATGTAAGGGGAAAATGCATAGAACCCAGGAATGAGAATGGGCAGGAAACCCTGAGCTAATTGGGAGCATGGGGGGAAGGGGAGAGGGAGCGGCCAGAATGAGAGGAGAAGAAGAGGAGAGGAGAGAAGGAAACGGAGGAGCAGAAATATTAATTTGGGAGAATAAAAGAGGAGAGCAGGATGAGTGATACCATATCAGAGGGAGCCACTATAGGTCCAAGGAGAGATCTGGCACTAGGGAGATTTACAGAGACCTACAAGGATGACACGAACTGACAATCTAGGCAATGGTGGAGAAGATAACCTAAATGCCCTTCCCCTATAATGAGACTGATGACTACTTTTTATGCCATCCTAGAGCTCTCATCCTGTGGCTAATGGGAGCAGAGTCAGACACTCACAGATATATACTGAATTGAGCTATGGAACTTATTTGCAGAGAGGGAGGAATGAAGATCAATGGGTCCGGTCCAGGCTGGTGAAACCATAAAATCAGCTGGCCTGAACAAGGGGGAGTACATGGACCCCAGGATGCTGTCTAGTAGGCCAGTACAAGACAAAATCAGATCCCTGAACATGGATATCAATTAGGAGGCCTCCTCACTCTAGTCGGCCACTGGTAGGGCATTACTACCTTTCACTAGTGTAAGAAGGGACTTTGAGAGCCCATCCCATGTGAAGGGATGCCCTGTCGACCTGGACAAATGGAGGAGGGTCTAGGCCCAGCAAAGAATGATGTGGTGGACTTTGGGGAGCCCCCATCGAGGGCCCTAACCTGCCGTGGGAGTGGAGGGTGGATGGGGTAGGTAGTAGGTGGGGGGAGAGGGAACTAGGAGGAGAGCAGGGAGATGGTGAAGGGTTTGATATGTGAAGTAAGCTTGTTCCTAATTTGAATTAATAAAAAAATTTAAAAAATAAAAAGAAAGTATATCTAAAGATATAAATCTCTGACAAGAACTTATGTGTGGTTCCTAACCCCCAGAAGTAGGAAAATCTGTTCTTTGTTTGCCTAATCCAGGGTATAGCAATCATATTCAAAGTCTTTTCTTCCAAACTACTTGGCTGGCACACATTTTCCTCTATTTTTATTTATTTTCTGGTCATGTGCTGATAGAATAAAATGGGATGGGGAAGACATGACATTGGGTTAATGTAATAAAGTGATGGTACACAAGAAGGTAAAAGAAAGAAAAATAAATAGATGCAGATATATTGTAAAAGTGTTCAAAAATACAGAATACACTAGAAAATGTAATCCATTTATAACTGACATAGTCAGAAAAGTCAGGCCTATATAGGAAAACAAAATAAAACCACACATAAATTTAGTATTATAAAATACTAAATTTTATCTAACCACTATTCTGATGAAATGAAGGAAAACTGCATAGAATTTTCTGTGTGGCAGATACTAGTATGCAATTCTAAAAGAAATACTTTGCCTTCACATCTAGTAAGGAGCAGGGCTAATCCCACTGTAGATGTTATTTTGTTCTTGTTTTGTATTCCAGACATGAACCATTGTTTCCTTTCACCCTACCCGGTTCCATTCCTTCTGCTTCCTCTATATTCACCATCCAGGGTTCTTTATTTTGTTCAAGACAGGTGACTAGTTCAGGTTTGGATTCAGAAAGGCCTATGAATTACAAGAGATGTGTAATAAATTTATTTCCATAATGTGGAGAAGTGTTGGGTTGTAACACAGGCTTGTACTCAGGGAATGTAAAGGAATATAAGGAGAGATTCATAATTGAAGTCTTATTAGTACATATTTGACAGGTATTAAAAACTTTTAAGAAATTAATTTTAATTTTGTATACCTTCAACTTCCCTTCCATTAAACAATTACAAGTAAATAATTGTTGGATTCAAACTGTATTCACACTTTATTGCTCCTGAATGACTGAAAAAATTACCATAAAGGATTGCATTATATATTAGGCTAAATTAAAAGATCATTTAAAATATTATAAGAAAAAATAGTAAATATTTCACTCACCAATATCAAGGAATAAATGAGAGCTGGGATTTATTCATATAAAACAATTCAAAATTATAATATAAGTTGTTATACATTCCTATGGCTAAGCACTATTCAGAAAATGATTTATTCTCACCTACAGAAACCAGGTTGCTGTAATTCTCCAACATGACACCTCTGTACAAATTCCTCTGAGAAGTATTCAAGCACTCCCATTCTTCCTTAGAGAAATTGACAGCTACATCCTTGAATGTCAAAAGACTCTGAAATGAAAATTCTTTCTCCTTATAATGATAGTTTAAGGCCTTAACTCCCCCCAAAGGAAATACTATTTAACTAGGGAACTTGCTGTTTTATCAGTAATTAATCTGCAATTTTCAAATCTATATGTTATGAGGGAGGATGTGGTGACTTTTTAACAGAGATCTAAAATCCTGTTAGGTGTTAAATTTAACACCTAAAATCCTCAGGAAATTTGGGCCTTTTCTCATTGATAAATAACATTTGAAGTTGTCCTCAGTAGGAATTGAGTATCAGTATTAATCTCTCATGTCAGAAAATTTGTAAATCCTTCAGAGCATGCATCAATGTAGAAATGTCATACTGGAAAATAAGAGGCAAGGAAGGGTGAAAAGTGAGATACAGAATAGAATGACAGTAATAATAAAGAATCACTATGGAAAATACAATAAAACCTGAAAACAGATTTCTTACAATAAGGAACTACAGTGAATGTTGATCTGTGCAAACCAATCATTTCGATGTGGACTGTCAACCTGTCACAACCTTGTGCAAACATTTACCTGAGAACAAGCCAACTGTCAATCCACTTCTTTATGGATCTTTTCAAGGAATTTATCTTCAAGTTTTACCTTCCTGATACTATTCTGTGTGTAAGATGAAATCATCTTCATTCTATGCTACCACACACAGAAACTGGAAAGCAGCTTAAAAAATATCCTCAGTTTGTGACTTGTTTCACAACACAGATTCAAAATCCATGAACGTTTACAGTGTGACCAATTCTTAGTTTTTCCTTTCCTGCATTTGTAGGATCTATTATTCCAGCAGATAGCAGTTATCTACCACCTGGTTTTGTGACTTCAGCAACCTGTTTTATACTTTCCACAGGCATTTCAAATTGAGTCTGATCACCAATTATACAAAACTGACACATGTATTTGAAATATTGAATGGAGTCTCAGGGGTAGCCACAGGTGAAAGTATTTCTGACATTTGTAAGTAATATATTTCTTACTGGCATGGCAGAGCGGGGAATTGATGCTTCACTAATGTCTCCAAAAATCATTCCCTTTCATTTCCATATTCCAATATTAAATTCCATTATTTGCCTGATTTGCAGGTATACAAATGGTTAGATTGTCTCTCAAGTTCATTTTGTGCAGTTAAAAAGCCTCTTTTTGATTCACTGTCAAACAATATCTCTACTCAAACCTAAACATGTCATTCCTGTGCCCAATTTAAAACTTGTGCTTTAATAAAGACACTCCAATTCCAAACAATTAGTTTTTTCATGTGGAAAATTTGATTGTTTGCAAAATCCACCTAAATATAAGCACTGTTTTCCAGACAGTTGTCAACTTCCAGAGATTTTGATAAGACACACCTGACCTGAGCAGGTGGGAGTTCAAGGACTCCACAATGACAAATGGGGAACTTGCCTGAGACTGAACTAGGCCTTCTGTGGATGGGTGTCATTTGGGGTTCTCAGTCTGTCTATTGGTCAGCTGGCAGGGGAACCAGTATCTATCCCTAGTGCCTGAACTGAATTTTGAAAGTCACTCCCTATGTCGGGATACTCTCTCAGCCTAGATACAGGGGGGAGAGCTTCTGGTCCTACTCCAAATGGTGAAACAGATTTGATGACTCCCCCATGGGAGGCCTCACACTCTCTAGGAGAGGATAGGAGGTGGGAAGGGAAGATGGTGGAGAGAGTGGGAGGACACAGGACAAGTGGCAGAGGGAACTCAGATTGGTATGTAAAGTAAGATGGCTTTTAACTTAAATTTAGAATTTAATAAAAAGAACACTGGGCTGCAACAAAAGATGTGGCAACAAAAAAAACACAGATAAAATCTAATTAGGAAAGAAAAAATAAGGACAAAGAAAACAGACACAAACCACCTTCATTAGGAGTGGAAATTTAACAAAGTTTTCTCAAAGTACAATAAATAGGCAAGGAAGAAGGAAGAAATGAGTATATGGAAGAATAAAAGAGTGAAGAAATAAGAATAGATTCCATTTTCAGTTGGGAATGTATCAAAAATCATGTGAATGTATTCATGACCAAAAGGTGAGATAATGTTTCTCACTTAGTTCATGAGCTCCTGGATAGACCAGGCTTTGTAAGTCAGTTATATGACACAGGTGGATTCTCCCATTCTTTCTCTCATTTTACTTCTGCCTCTCTCATTTTCTCATTTTATTTTTCTATTTCTTGTTATATAGTTAATTTCCCAAGAATAGAGAAGTACAAAACTACATAAAATTTGAAACCTAACCTTTACATTACAATTACTGAGTCTCGAAAACTGGGTGAATTGTCTTGTTAACAGTTCATGTTGTTTCTTCACATTGTAGAGATGTACATTTAAATGCAGACTACATTTCACAGAACACAGCAAGCATGTGGGAAGCTCTGCATTCAGATGGACTGTTGATGTTTGAAGACACGCTGTGGATTATAGTTAATGTTTCTCTGCTGAGGTTATCTCATTATGACCATGAACTTGACATTTTGTTTCTATAGAAAAATTAATTTAGATGCACTCATTTAATCCATGCAGTTGGGAGGTGGAGGCAAGCAGATTTCTGGTAGTTGCAGGCCAGTCTAGTCTACTGAGTGAGTGTCAACCCTGAAGGGATAACACAATGAGACACTGTCTCAAAAAGCCAAATGAAAGATGTGCACTATAGTTCCTATGATTTTATTGTTTTTTTAGAGCTTGTTTGTATAACTGAAATGGCATTGTTTCTTTTGCTACTTTGGTCCCTTTGTGTTATTTTCCTTCACTGGGGAACGTTGCTTCTATGAGCCTCTGAATATCTGACATAGCAATAACACTTCTAAAATTGTATTTTTAACATGGAAAGTTTTATTTTTCCCACAAGTCCATTGCATAGTTTTGCTGGCTTATTGAGGTTTTTTTTTATATTTTGGAAATCAGCATTCTGTCAGAAGTGGGGTAGGTGAATGTCATTTCCCAGTTTGTGGGCTGCTGTTTTGTCTAGCTGACTGTGTCCTTTGCCTTACAGAAGCTTCTCATTTTCTGGAGGTCCCATTTATCCATATCTTGTTTTGGCTTTCCTGGGTCTTTTGTTGTTCATATAAAGTTGAGATTTGTTCTTTCAAGGTCTGTTAAGAATTGTGCTGGGAATTTAGTGGAGATTGAGTTGAAACTGTAGATTGTTTTGGACAAAATTGCTATTCTTGCTATGTTGCTCCTACCTATCCAAGAACATTGGAGACAGCGTTTCTCTGTGTAGCTTTGGATCCTGTCCTTTCACTCACTATATATTTTATGCTCACCTAGAAGTCACAGAGATCCACCTACCTCTGCCTCCTAAGTTCTGTGATTAAAGCATGCACCACCACACTCAGCTTCTTTTCTTTTTCTTTAATGATTACCTTTGTCACTGTGGTAAAAATGGATAAAATCTTGGATTTAAATTGTATATCTCACTGTGTAGTAAATGTGGTTGGTTCTGCATCCATAAGTTTGGAAATCAGCAATTCAAATATGGATAAATATGTTTCTCTGTAGTTTGTCTTTCAGTTTTTGGCCTTCTTAAGTCACTGGAAAGTATATTTTGGTAATAATTTATGCATAGAAAGATTTTAGTTTATGTAGCTGTTTAAAAATGTATCCATTTATCAGAATAAATGGATCGCTTTTCTAATAACAATAATCTACTCCTTTGGGGATATATGCATGTGAGTGTTTTCCATCATGAGAACTACTTTCTGAAGTGGGCAGAATTCATATTTGAAAATAGATAAGCATGTGAAATTTGGTTCACTATAGTACCAATGAGCATATTATACCAGAACAGTTGCTATTCTATGTTGTAGCCTTCTTCAGTTAGGTTGGGTGGTTTCATAAAATGGCTTGCAAAGGGATTGGCACTAATAGCAGATATGGCTTTTTTGGAATAGGGATGGCCTTGTTAGAGGAAGTGTGTCATTGTAGAGGTGGGTTTTTTTTTTCATAAATGTTCAATCCATGAACAGTGTCTCACTTCACTTCCTGTTGCCTTCTCATATTGTATGCCAGCCAATTAAATATCTTTCTTTACAAGATTTGAAGTAGTCAAGGTGTCAACTCATAGCAATAGAAACCCAAGACAGAATTTGGTACCAGCAACCATGATATTATTTTAGTAGACATGACAATGTTTTTGTTTGGAGAAATATGGATTTTTGGTATTTTGTGTAAGGGAAGCAGTAGAATGTTTTACGTGTTGCTAAATTAGCCATAAGCAGAGGAAATCTCAAGACAGCCTCATAAACAGTTTTTTATTGTCTACTGTTCACACATATAAAGATTTACACTGTAAAGGAGCCAGTAGAGTAATGTAAATATTAAGTGTACATTTTGAGAAGAAAAGTACACCAACAAGTAGAATGGAGATAACTCCTGGGTTCAAGGAGATTAATGAGTTTGAGTACAGTATATAGTAATCTCAGGGCAACATCACAAGGAGTGGTTTCTAACTTTAGAAAACATGTTAAAGAAAAGCTTACAGTTTGGGATGGTGGTGCATGCTTTTAATATCAGCATTCTTGAATCAGAGGCATGTGGAACTCTCAGTTTGATGTCAATCAAATGGAGATTATAAATTCCATTACACCCAAGCTTATGCATTGAAGGAAATCTTGGAAAATAGAAATCTGGTGAGGATGTAATTGAATAAGATGACCATGTTTCAGTTTCAGGAAGCATATTATTTGGCAACCTGGTTCAGACTTTACAGTCAATGATAGAAGAAAGGCATTATGGAACCTTTTTCCATGACAATGGAAAGATAATAGGCCAGTCAAATGTGATAGTTGTCACTGTATGGACTGTTATTCAAGGGCACCATGAATAGAGAGAGACCCTGTGGCTGCCATGGGCATCTGAAACATCCAAACTTCAAAGGCTACATTCAGAACACAAATCCTCAAATAAACAAAAACCAGAACAATAAACCTCCACATCTATTACTGGAAGACCACACTTTCTCATCCAAAGAGTATATCATTTGGGAACCAAGGGTTCAAAAACATTACTGTGGTGATATATTTTTATCATTTATTAAAGCTTGACCAGGGATTTAGAAAGCAGTCAAGAACAGATATAAGAAACAAGGTCCATGCCTTTTATGCCAGCAACCATAATCTAGGTGGTAGTATTACACACTTTTAACTTTGGACTCAGATGCATCTCAGTGCTTCCAAGACCACCCAGGTCACCACAATAGTAAATCAGTCTAAAAGGTAATTATAACTCACAGCTTTAATCCCTATACTAGGGAAGTATATAATACAGAAGTAAGGTCTCTGAGAAGCATCCATTGACCAGAGGTAAGATGATATTGGCCAGCTGATCTGCTTTTCTTATACTCAGCATGAAACTTGAATTTCAAAATCAGTCTCTGTCTCATTTTTTTTAATATCACACATTAGCCTCAGGGTACTATAGTCCTCAAAACAAAAACATATACTACATGAAATTAAACAATTTTACAAGGAAACAACGTTTTTTATTAATCGATAACCATGCAATGCAAATATGTAGAACTACATAGACACAAACACATATAGGAACATACATACACTGTAATTTAAAGCAGTAGAATATTCACTATATTCTAGTCATTGAAATGTGTGATCTTTATGTCGTTTTCATCTGTATTTAGGGCAACAAGAGTTGAATAATCTTAGATAAAAAATTTCTTTCTATTGGAGGCAAGCATGCATAGCAATCACATAGATGATAGGACGTTCTAACATTAAGAACTGAAATCATGCTATGCAGATTGTTTCCTCAGGTTTTTCTTTGTCCAGAGTCAAAATGTTCTTCAGTCTGGTTCAACTTGTGTTTCTATGACAATCTAGACTTTACTAATTTAACACTGTGTGGAGAATCTTTACCACACTCTATTTGTACCTTGCATTTCTGAAACATCATATCCATGGCAGGAATTAATAATATCTGCATATCTTCAAACCTAGAAAGACAATAGAAACATAGATAATGTTAAATATTCCATATTAAATTGAATTTTGGATTATTTCGTAATTCTTTGAAAGAATCAAGATATCCAGAAGTTGGCAGTGTATGCCTTTAATCCCAGCACTTGGGAGAGAGAGGCTGGTGAATTAGAGGTCAGCCTGATCTACAGAGCAAGTGCCAGGAGAGGCTCCAAGGCTACACAGAGAGATCTTATCTCCAAATCCAAAAAAAGAGTCAATAATGGGTACATTTGTAATTCAATGTAATATCACAAAATATGTTCACATGGTATATTTTTGAAAAAATGAACTAATTGAGAACTGTCTGGAAAATAATGCATATATTTAGGTGGATTTTGCAAACCATCAAATTTGCAACAAGAAAAACTTAGGTGGTTGGAATTGGGGTGTCTTCATTAACTACCAAAAGTATAAAATTGGGCACAGGAATGACATGTTTAGGTATGATTAGGCATATTTTTTGACAGTGAATCAAAAAGAGGCTTTTTCACTATACAAAATTAACTTAAGAGACAATCTAATCATTTGTATACCTACAAATCTGGGAAATAATGGAATTTTATATTGGAATATGAAAACGAAAGGAAATGATTATTGGAGACATTAGTGAAGCATCAATTCCCCAATGTGCCATGCCTGCAAGAAATATATTAAGTACATAATGTGAGAAATCCTTTCACCTGTGGCTACCCCTCAAATTCAATGCACTATTTGAAATTCATGTGTCAGTTGGCATTCATTTGATCATCAGAGTCAATTGGAAATGCCTGTGTAAAGTGCAAAGCAGGTTGCTGAAGTCCCAAAAGCAGGTGGTAGATAACCACTGTCTGCTGGAATAATAGATCCTACAAATGCAGCAGAGGAAATCCTGAGAGTTGGCCACTCAGTAAAAGTTGGTGGTTTTTGCATCTCTGTTGTGGAACAAGTCACAAACTGAGGATATTTTTTAAGCGGCTTTCCAGACTCTGAGTGTGGTAGCATGGAATGAATTTGCTTTCACCTTACACACAGAATAGTATCAGGAAGGTAAAACTTGAAGATAAATTCCTTGAAAAGATCCATAAAGAAGGAGATTGAAGATGGCTTGTTCTCAGGTAAACGTATGCACAAGAATGTGACAGGTCTACAGTCCACAGAGAAATAATGTATTTGCACAGATCAACATTCACTGTAGTTCCTCATTGTAAGAAATCTGTTTTCAGGTTTTATTGCATTTTCAACAGAGATTCTTTATTATCACTCTCATTTCTATGCTGTATCTCACGTTCCACGCTACCCTGCCTCTTGTTTCCCAGTATGGCATATCTATAACCATGCATGCTCTGAAGGATTTACAAAATTTCTGATATGAGAGATTAATATCAACACTCAATTCCTACTGAGGACAACTTCAGATGATATTTGTCACTGAGAAAAGGCACAAATTTGATGAGGATTTTAGATGTTGGGTACTTTGATCTCTTTTAAAAAGTCACAACATCCTCCCTCATAAGTTATAGATTTGAAAATTTCAGATTATTTACTGATAGTACAGCAAGCTCTTTAGTTAAATAATTTTTCCTGTGGGGGAAATTAATGTCTCAGACCATCATTACTGGGAGAAACAATTTTCATTTCAGAGTCTGTTGACATTTGAGGATGTGGCCATCAAATTCTCTAAGGAGGAATGGGAATGCTTGAATACTTCTCAGAGGCATTTGTACAGATTTGTCATGTTGGAGAATTACAGCAACCTGGTGTCTGTAGGTGAGAATAAATCATTTTCTGATTACTGCTTAAACATAGGAATGTCTAACTTCCTGTATTATAATTTTAAATTGTTTTCTATGAATAAATACCAGCTCCCAATTATTCCTTGATATTGGTGAGTAAAATATTTACTATTTTTTCTTATAATATTTTAAATGATCTTTTAATTTAGCCTACCATATAACTCAATCCCCTATGGTAATTTTGCAGTCATTCAGGAGCAGTGAAGTGTGAATACAATTTGAATCCAATAATTATTTATTTGAAAATGTTTAATGGAAGGAAAGTTGAATGTATACAAAATTAAAATTAATTTCTTAAAAGTTTTAAACACCTGTCAAGTATGTACTAATAGGACTTCACGTAAGAGTCTTTCTTTACATTCCTTTATGATCAGTGTGTACAAGCCTGTATGGTAAACCAAATCTTTTCTACATTATGTAAAGAAATTTTCACATGTCTCTTATAATTCATAGGACTTTCTGTATCAAAACCAGAGTTAGTCATCTTTCTTGAACAAAACAAAGAACCTTGGATGGTGAATATAGAGGAATCAGAAGTCCTGGAACCAGGTAAGTTGAAAGGGAACAATGGTTCATGTGTGGAATACAGAACAATGAATGAACAACAACTGCAGTTTGATTAGGCCTGCTTCTTACTTGAAGTGATGCACAAGTATTCATTTTATGATTGTATACTAGGTTCTGGCACACAGAGATTGCTATGCTGTTTTCCTTCTATTCATCAGAATAGTGATTCCATAATATTTATTTTGCCAATAGCATTTTGGCAAAGTATTATGGCTTTATTTCATATTCTAATATATATGTGAATTGTTCTGAAATATATCAGTGAACAATGGATTATGTTTTCTAGTGCTTTTCTATATTTTTGAACATTTTTGCAACATATCTGCATCAATTTTTTCTTTCTTTACCTCCTTGCCTACCATCACTTTATTACATTACCCCAGTGTCATTACTTCCCTATCCCATCTTATTCTATCAGCACACAATCAGAAAATACATAAAAATACAGGAAAATGTGTTCTGTCAAAGTATTTTGGAAGAAAAGACTTTGAATATTATTGCAATACCCTGGATTAAGCAAAAGAAAAACAGATTTTACTACTCCTGGGCATCAGGGATCATATATATATGTTCCTATCAATGATTTATGTCTTTTGATCTCCTTTCAATTAAGAAGGTGACATTTTGGCTGTCTTAAGCTTGTGTGGGTTTTGTCCTTTCTGTCACAAACTTGGTAATTGTATGTTCCTTGGTCCTATACTTTTTTGTAAGGTTCTGCTTCATTGAAGTCATTCATTTACAGTTTCTTTCCTTTATGTTCTCTCTGAATTCATTTATTCGTTGATGCCTGCACCATGATTGGAGTGGTAAGAAAAAAGAATCCCAGTTATAGCTTAATTTTCCAAAATATGAATAATAAACTTTTCTAGTGAAGTATGAGAAAGCCAACAATCTATGGGTTCAGCAGTATACTATTAGTTTGGTGTCATGTTCCTTTAGTGGAATAACAATAGTTTTTCATCTAGTGCCTGAGCCAGTTTGGTCTCAGTTTCTTGGCTCAAATAACAGTGTCAAATATGGTTTCTAATAATGGAGTTGGCAGTAAGATAGTCAAATTTTATTAGTGATTGTGAAAACATCTGTGCCAGTTTTGTATATCTCTTCTAGGCCAGTCAACATCTGTGGCCACGTGGTCCATAACTTGGAAAATAGATAACTATGCTCTCTTTGTGTAGCATATATAGTACTTTCAAGCACTTGAATGTATCCAGTTGAATACATATTTGATATAAATCCATTCAATTTTTTCAATATTCTGGCATCATCATTGAACTCTTGAACATAAATAATTACAAGGGAAATACCCTCTATGTTTGGGTTGTAACAACAGAAAATAATATAAGTCATTACTTATAGCAGAGATTTTGTTTGTTGGCACATGATTTTAACTTTGGATATTGTCTACACTGGAGAGGCAGATGTTCCTTCATCTGCTCCTGATCCTTCTAGACTGTTTTCTCTCTACCAACCATGTCCCTAAAGTCACTTATGAAAGAAAGATTCTGAGTCTTAATATCTACTTATAATTTTTTTGTCCAAGAGCTTGTCCTTCTTATTTACTAGGGTTCTTGAAAATTAACCCATCTATATTAATCAGTAGCTGTGGCTTACATAGGTAATGACCTGGAGTCCTGCTTCCTGGCAGCTACATGGCATCTCTTAACTCTGTTTTCCTTCTCCCTACCTCTTTGTTCAGAATCTCTTCCCAGCTAAATTCTGCCTATATATTGTACAAAAGTCTTTATTCATAAAGTAATAAGATATGAATAGATGTGTTTGTGTCTATATATATATATATATATATATATATATATATATATATATATTCACAACATGCTAAATGACATCCTCCATGATCCCGTCTTTTCTGTCTAATAAAAAGAAAGTTTTATCTTTACCATAATAAAATTGCTATCAAGTAAGATTTATATTTATAATATTTAGCACATTTATATTTAAAAAATCTAAAGTTAACAGTTTATCATCTATCCTGTCTTTGTGTGTCTAAAATTTTATGTATAATTTATCTTTTATTATATCTAAGGGAAAATCCTTACTTTAAGTCTTTAACTCAACTCAACAACTCAACTCCATCAAAGAACCCAGAAGGATATAATATGAGAGTGGGCTGTAAGTAACTTTTAAATCTCTAGAATTGGCAGAGACATCTTGCTGCCTGGACAGTCACACAAAGTTCCTCTGTAATGTTGGGGTTCCATCTTCAGCCTACATGCATAGAGTATTTGTCAACATTTCAGTGAGGGAGGAAATTTGAAGATCGTTTTTTGTCTTATTCTGGCAAAGGGCATCAGTTGCTTTCTTTTTTGTACTTTTTAAGCACCATATTTAATTATCTTAAATTACTCTTTAATCTCTGACTTTTACTCTTTTTCTTTTTTTTTCTTTTTTTTTGGTTTTTCCAAATAGGGTTTCTCTGTGGCTTTGGAGGCTGTCCTGGAAGTAGCTCTGGTAGACCAGGCTGGTCTCGAACTCACAGAGATCCGCCTACCTCTGCCTCCCGAGTGCTGGGATTAAAGCTGTGTGCCACCAACGACTGGCTCTTTTACTCTTTTTCTATGAAGTTTATGTACGTCTTTTAAACACTTTGCGACCTATTTACAAGTCTTTTTGTATGAGTCTGTCCTTATTGGGTATCCAAAATTGATTTTATGAAAAAGAGTGTTTTTAAAAATGTAATCCAGGTTGTGGTAACCCTGGATAATGGTTACTTCCCTTTCTCTCTTTCAATATGTCAAAGAAATACCAGCTCTGGGAAACAGTAAGTGGCATGCCACCCATAAACTTTTTTTTTTCTGCCATGTTGCACACTTCTTGGCTTGGAAATGTCTCAGTGTACTGTGGCGGGAATCTGCCATTCTCTCCTCAAGCCTGAATGCCACAGCAGGAAGAAAGCATTTCTTAAAGGAGCCTTGCATCTTATCACCAGCAGCAACAGAATCTATCTGAAAATTTGTGGCTACCAAGAAGGTCTTTTTAAGACATTTTGTAGAAATTTTTATCAAATCTTGGTACCAATTTTATTTTTGGTTGTGAGCCTGGCCTTTAATGGCTGAGCTATTCCTCCAATACATTGGTACGAATTGTGAAGGAGAGACTTCTCTGTCTGGTAGATTAGTTTCTCTCTGTATTCTGGGTCCACAATTTGTTCTGAAATAACCACTCTGAGGATTAATCTTTACTTATAATTGTTTGGCTAAGGTCTTAGGCTTCTTATTGGCTAATTCTCTCTAAGAAATCTATCATTTTCTATTTTTCTTACTTTTCACATAAATGAAATAATTTCATCTTATGTAGCAATCATATTTCCGGTCACCCTCACCTCCTCTTACTCTCCCTAAATGTGTCCCATCACACCCCCTCGATTTACTCCTTAGAGAGGGTTAGGCCTCTCATGGTGAATCATCAACTCTGTCCCATTACTGGGGGCAGAGCACAGCCCACCCATGTCTGGGTTGAGAAAGGACACCAAAACACCAGTGTAAGTACTAGGGATAAATATTGATTCAAATGCCAGTGGCCCATAGACTGCCCAGTGACCAAAATTGACACCCAATTTCAGAGGCCAAGTTGGGTTTTACTCCGATGTCCTAGATGTCAATCTGTAGTACATGAACTCCCACATGTTAAGGGCAGCTGTTTCTGTGTGTTTCCCCAACATGTTCTTGACCACTTTGCTCATCTTTCCTACTTTTCCACAAATGGATTCCTAGAGTTCAGCTCAGTGCTTAGCATTGAATATCTGCTTTCATCATCTACTGAATATAAGCTCTGTGATGGCATAAATTAGCCATCAACCTCATTATAGGGGAAGGGCATTTATGATGATCTCTCCAATATTGCTTAGATTCTTAGATGGTGTCATCCTTGTCGATTTCTGGGGATTTCCCTAGTGCTAGTTTATATTTGACCCCATAATAGCTCCCTCTAACAATGTATCTCTTTCATGGCTCTCCTTCTCTATTCTTTGCCCAAGTAGACCTTCCTGATCGCTCAGATTCTCCTCCATCTCCTCCAAAGCCACTCCTCTCTCTCCTATCTCCCAGCTCCATGTGACCATGCTCCCAGTTTACTCAAATATGGACCATTTCCCCTTCTCTGGGGTTCATGTTTGTCTCTCTTATGGTACTCCTTGTTTCCTAGCTTCTTTAAATTATAGATTGTAGGCTGGTTATCCTTTCCTTTATCTAATATCCACATATGAAAGAGGGCATTTCATGGTTGTATTTTTATGCCTTAGTTACTGGAGCCAGGGTAGTATTTTCACTTTTCATTCATTGGCCAAGGAATTTCAAGATGTCATTTTGTTTTAACCACCGAGCAGTAGTCAACTGTGTATGTATGTCACATTTTCATTATTTATTCTTCAATTGAGGAGCATATACATTGCTTCCATGTTCTGGCTATTACTCTTAATTCTGGTATTAACCTAGTTGAACAGATGTCTTTGTGGTCTGAATGTGCATCTTTGGGTATATGCCCAAGAGTGGTATTTGCTGGGTCTTGAGGTACATCAGTTCCAAATTTTCTGATTAACTGCAAAACTGATTTCCAAATGGGCTGCACTATATTGCACTCCCACCAGCAATGGAAGAATGTTCCCTTCATTCCACATCCTCTCCAGAATAAGCTTTCATTAACATTTTTGACTTTAGCTATTCTGACAGGTGCAAAATGGTATCTCAGGGTTGTTTTGATTTGCATTTCTCTGATGACTAAGGATGCTGAGCATTTCCCAAAGTGCCTTTTGGCCATTTTAGATTCTTCTATTGAAATATCTCTATTTAGTTCTGTTCCCCAAATTTTAATTGGATTATTTGGTGTTTTAGTGACTAGCTTCCTGAGTTCTTTCTATATTTTGGAAATCAGCCTCCTTTCAGATGTGTATTTGATGAAGCTGTTTTCCAGTTCTGTGGGCTGCTGATTTGTCTTGTTAACTGACTATGTTGTTTGCCTTAAAGAAGCTTCTCATTTTCAAGAGGTACCATGTATTAATTGTGTATCTCAGTGTATGTGCTGCTGACTTTATGGTTAGGAAACATTCTCCTGTACCAAATTTTTCCAGAGTCCTTCCAATTTCTCTCCTAAGAATTTTAGTTTGGCTGGATATACAATCTTCTATACATCAGCATTCAGTTATGTGATCATTATATGTCAAAGACATTTGGTTTCCAGTGTATAATTTTAGATTTTTGTCAAAAAATCCAATGGACATAAGTGGATTGACTATATCAGAGATTGCTATTAAATTCTATTGTTCTTCCTGTCTTTTTGTGCCAATAACAAGCTGTTTTAATTGCTATAGGTCTATAATAGATGGTAAAGTCAGAGATAGTGATGTCTCTGAAAGTTCCTTTATTGTACAGGTAAATTTGGCTATCCTTGTTTTTTTTTTTGTTTTTCCATATAAATTTGAGTATTTTTCTTTCAAGATTCGTGAAGAATTGCTCCTGGATTTTAATGGGGATTGCATTGAATATGCTGTTTGCTTTTTTTATGATTGTGCTTTTTTGCCACGTTTACCCTACCTAGCCAGAGCATGGTGGATCTCTCTATTTTCTGGTATTATTTTTAATTTCTTACTTAAAAGAGTCAAAGTTTTTGTTAAACAGGACATTCACCATTCACTTTTTTGGTTAGAGTAACCCCAACATATTTTTTGGCACTTTGTGATATTTTAAAGGGCAATGTTTCTCTGATTTCTTTCTCAGCTGATAAAACACACACACACACACACACACACACACACACACACACACACACACATATATATGATTTTTTTAAATTTTATCTTGTATCCTTCCACTTTGGTAAAGGTTTTTATCTGTCCTAAGAGTACCCTGCTAGAATTTTTGGGTTCACTTATGTAAACTATCAAATCATCTGCAAATATTGAAAGGTTGACTTCTTCCCTTCTAATTTGTAACCACTTGATCTTCTTTTCTTTTCTCATTGCTCAAGCTAGAATTGCAAGAACAATATTGAAGACGCATGGAGAAACTGGACAACCTTGGGTTGTTCCTGATTTGAGAGGAATCACATAGTTACTCTCCATTTTGTTTTATCTTCACTGGTGGCTTCCTTTATGTAGCCTTTATCATGTTTTCTTATGTTACTGTTATCCATATTCTATCCAAGGTCTTTACTTTGAAGGCGAGTGGTGTTTTTTCAGAGGCATTTTCAGCATTTAATGTGATTAACACTTGCTTTATTTTCTTTTAGAGTTTGTTTATACGGTGGATTACACTGATGGATTATTGTATGTTGAATCACCCCTGTATCTCTGGGTGAAGCATACTTGATCATGGTAGATGATATTTTAATGTCTTCTTGGATTCAACTTGCCAGTATTTAATTGAGTATTTTTATATCAATGTTCATGAGGGAGATTGTTGTGAAGTTCTCTTTCTTAGTTGTGTCCTTGTGTGGTTTGTGTCCCAAGTTAATCATAAACAGATATGGCAATGACCCTTCTGCTTCTATTGTGTGGAATAATTTGAGTAATATCAGTTTCAGCTCTTTTTGAATTTCTAGTAGAATTCTGCTATGAAACCCTCTGGCCCTGGGCTATCTTTGTTGGGAGACTATTGATCACTAATACTTTATCATTAAGGGCTATAGGTCTACTTAAATTGATTATCTCTTCTTGATTTAAAATTGGTAAGTGATATATACCCAGAATATTGTCCATTTCCTTTAAATTTTTCCAATTTTATGGAATACACGTTTTCTAAGTACTCACCTGATTATTCTCTGCAGTTTCTCAGTGTTTGTTGTTATGTTTTCCTTTTCATTTTTTTAATTTGCATGTTCTCTCTGCCATTTTGTTAGATTGGATATAGATTTGTTTATCTTGTTGATATTCTTGAAGAACCAGCTCTTTGTTTCAGTTATTTACTATAATGTTTTCTTTGTTTCTACTTTAAGAATTTCAGCCTTCAATTTAATTTGCTGATGTCTAATTCTCGTGGATGAGTTTGATTTTTTTCCTTCCACAGCATTCAGTTTTGCTGCTAAGTCACCAGTGTTGGAGGTCTCCATTTCTTTTATGTAGGACTTTAGTGCTATGACCTTTCCTCTTAGCACTGCTTTTAATGTTTCCCATACATTTGGGTATGTTGTGTTTCATTGACTTCTAAATAATTTCTTTGTTTCTTCCTTGACCGAGTGTGATGCAATTGAGCACTTTTCAATTTCTATCATTTTGTAGGCATTCTTCAATTTGTGTTCTTTTTGAATTCTAACTTCAAATAATGGAGATCTAATAAGACACCTTGTGTTATTCCAATTTTACTTTATTTTTTGAGGTTTGCTTTGTTGCTGTCTATGTGGTCAGTTTTAGAGTATTTTCCATTGGGTACTAAGAAAAAGGTATGCTCTTTTTTGTTTGCATGAAATGTTTTGCAGATGTCTGTTAAAACCATTTGAGTCATATCTTCTGTTAGATCCTTTATTTCTTTATTACAGTTTTATCTGGTTGTCTGGTTCAGTGGTGAGTGTGGTTTGTAAAAGTCTTCCACTCTTACTGTGAGGCTTTAATGTGTGCCTTTAGGTTTAGTAATATTTCTCTTTCAAATGTATGTATTTGTGTTTGGGGCATAGATATACAGAACTGAGATTTCATCTTAGTGAATTGTTCCCTTGATGAATATGGAATGACTTCTTCATCTCTTTTCATTAATTTTACTTTGAAGACTAATTGTTTACATATTAGGGCCACTACACCACCTTCTTTATTAGGTCCAATTGATTAGAAAAATTTTCTCAAACTTTTACTCTGACGTAATTTTATCTTTAAAGTTGAATTGTATTTATTATATGCAGGATAAAGATAGATTCTGTCTTCTTGTAAATTCTGTTCACCTGTGTCTTTTTATAGGCAAACTGAGACCCTTGATATTGATAATTTTTTACATTTCACTGTTGATTCCTTTTTATTTTTGAATTTGGTTTTATTTGTGGTATTTTGTGGTGTGTGTGTTTCCCTTTTTTGGAATTTTGATAATGTGGTATTATTTATTTTGATTGTTTTTGTAAGTGTAGCTAACTTGCTTAGATTGGAGCTTCCCTTCAAGTACTTATTGTAATACTGGATTTGGGGATTGTTTTTTAAATCTGTTTGTTTCATAGAATTTATGATATTCCCCCTCTATAGCAATTGAGAGCTTTGAAGGCGTAGTCTCTGTAGAACATGTATCTAGGTCCTCTGGCTTTCAGATTTTCCATTGAAAAGTCAGGTATAATTGTGATCTGTCTGTGTTTGTATGTTTCTTGGCCTTTTTCCTTTGCAGCCTTTAACATTCTATATTTATTTTGTATGTTTTGTTTTGATTAATATTTTGGAGGGGACTGTTTTGGGTTCCAGTATATTTGGTGTTCTGTAAGCTTCTTTTCTTTTCATAGGCATTTTATTCATTGGGTTGGAAAAGTTTTCTTCTATGATTTTGGTGAATATGTTTTCTGTGACCTTGAGATGGACATCTTCACTTTCTACTATAACTATTATTTTCTGGTTTGGGTTTATGGGTATTTTTTGCAATGTCCTAGATTTTCCTGGATAATTTGAATTAAAAATTTGTTGGATGTTTTGGCTCATGGGAATGCTGTCCCCTTGTTGTTTGGGTTATAAGGAGGTAGGATGTACATGTGATATATGCCAGGCAACTAAGATCTAGAGGCAAAGGGCCACCATCCAGTGCTCAGTTTGAGGGTGTCACTCACCTCTCTATGTGGAGATAGGGAAAATGGTTCAACAACAAAAGATGTAGTGGTGGATGATTTGATGTGGGGGTAAGCTGCGTCCAGTTGTCTGAGGATTCAGTGGGCAGGGGTGGGGAGTACTGTGTGACCCAGGCAATTAGGGTCTAAAATATAAGGGGCTACAGTGGGGCAAAGGCATTCACCTCTTCTGGTGTGGGTGGGGCCAAGGCTTCAATGGTGGCAGATGTTGTGCTAGAGGTTTTCCTATGTCACCCATTTATATTCATCTGTGGCTTTGACTTGCCTAAGTGATATCCTTATGTTTTACCTCACTGAGGGCTATATGTTGTTTCTTCACAATGTCTTCCTTCTCCCTGCCTTTTTGTTAGGCATTACTGCCTAGCTAAATTCTGCCTTCCCATTGTCCAATAAATTCTTTACTCATCAATTGAGAAGAGGAAATACACAAGATCTCCTGACGTACTTGGGAGTTGGGGGAGAGAAGTGGGTAGTCATAGAGTGAGCAGCAGAGAATGGTCAGAGGGAGGAGAAGATGAGTGATCAGAAATATAAAGATGGGGGAAAGATAGAAAGAGAGAATGAGGAATGTGACACTTTGTTAATGGGAGGCATTAACAGATTGACATGAATCCTAGCCCTAAGGAAATTCCCAGGAATCCACAAGAGAGACCCCAGTGAAGAAGCTAAGCAATAATTGAAAGGGCATATTACTGACCTTCCCTTAAAATCACATTGAATACTACCATATTTAACATCATGGAGCCTCCATCTACTTACTGATGTAACCAGATGCAGAGATCATCATCTAAGCATTGTGTTGAGAGGGAGGAGTGATAATACAAGCAATGGAGTCAAGATCATGTTGGGGAATCACACAGAAACAGCTGAACCAAGCATGTGGACCTTAGTGAGTCTAGTCTTTACAGATGGGGAACCTGCATAACACTGAAAGAAGCCCCCTGAAAGTGGGTGACAGTTAGGGGCTTGGGTAGCTTATTTAGCTGCTGGCATTGGAACTATTAATTATCACTAGTGTATGAACTGGCCTTTTAGAGAACCCACCTAGATACAGAGGGAAAGGCTTTGGACATGCCCCAAATTATGTGGCAGGCTGTGATTATTCCCCCTGGGAGTATCAACTTCTCTGAGGATAGCATGCAGGTGGGTTTGAGAGAAGGTGGGGGAGTGGTAGTATTCCAGGAAGAGGAAACTGGGATTGGTAGATAAAATAAAATTGTTTTAACAATAAAAAATGGACAAGAAATAACAAAGGGAAACATATAGTCACAGCATACAAAGGGACATGGCCTAGCTCTATACCATCTATTCCTAATGACAGTTAAATTTTTTTTACACATACAAATATTTCAACAAGCATCCACAAAAGTAAAGTGCCTTGTATTTTCAAAAGATTTGTTATGTGGTTAAGAGGGGTAACATACTGTATAAAGACGTTTCCCTTCAAATCCTATAATGACAATTATATCCCCAATACAGACAGTCAAGAAGAAAAGTTTTCAATGTCTGAAGTATGGGACAAGACTTTTACTCAGAGTTCAACACTTCAAGTTCATCAAGAGACCCATAATGGAGAAAATCCTTACAAATGTAAAATATGTGGCAAGTCCTTTAAGAAAGCCTCAAATCTTAAAGTTCATCAAAGAATACACACTGGAGAAAAGCCTTACAAATGTTCAGATTGTGGAATGTCCTTTAAAAGAAGCACATGTCTTCAAGTTCATCAAAGAATACACACTGGAGAGAAACCTTACAAATGTTCACATTGTGGAAAGTCATTCACTGTTGGCTCAAGTCTTCAAGTTCACCAAAGAATACACACTGGAGAGAACCCTTACAAATGTTCACATTGTGGAATGTCCTTTAGAAAAAGCACATATCTTCAAGTTCATCGAAGAATACACAATGGAGATAAACCTTACAAATGTTCTAATTGTGGGAAGTCATTTACTAATGGCTCATATCTTAAAGTTCATCAAAGAATACACATTGGAGAGAAACCTTACAAATGTTCACATTGTGGAAAGTCATTCACTTTTGGCTCAAGGCTTCAAGTTCATCAAAGAATACATACTGGAGAGAAACCTTGCAAATGTTCACATTGTGAGAAGTCCTTTACCAATGGCTCAGATCTTGAAGTTCATCAAATAATACACACTGGAAAGAGACCTTACAAATGTTTAGACTGTGGAAAGTCCTTTAAAAGAAGCAGATATCTTCCAGTTCATCAAAGAATACATTCTGGAGAGAAACCTTACAAATGTTTAGATTGTGGGAAATCATTTACTGATGGCTCAAATCTTAAAGTTCATCAAAGAATACACACTGGAGAGAAACTTTACAAATGTTCACATTGTGGAAAGTCATTCACTGTTGGCTCAAGGCTTCAAGTTCATCAAAGAATACACACTGGAGAGAAACCTTACAT